>NC_056744.1:1564553455-1564761778 GCF_019279795.1 Protopterus annectens
TGGGGAGTCAATCAGAATCAATGGTCCGATAAAGGATGGCCTTTTCTTTGAGTCGGAGTAGTCCTGGCCTTCCCAGTGGAAATGTTCCCTCATGGTATGCAAAGTTTCCCCAAAGGAATAGTCTTCAGGGGGGATGCTGAGGGGATGGAGTCTTCAGCATCAGAATCTTCATAAGGAGGGAAAAAGTAATCCTGTTCCTCAGAGGAATTTGAGGAAATGGAAACCTGATCAGAGGAGGCATAATCCTCCTCTTGTCTAGGCCTTTTGTCTGGAGGGGGTTGGGATCCCCTGATTAGATTAATCAAGTCTTCAGCTATCTTAAGCATCTGTTTCTTAGGCATAGGGCCTTGAACTGGAGACTGATGCACTGACTCTGTAGGTTTTAAAGGAGTTTTAAGTTTAGCATAAGATTTAATGGTTTGAGTAGTCGGTCTGAAAACACCCTCAGAAGCCGAAGGTGTTTCTGCAGCACCGGGTTCTCCTTGTGTTGAGACGTCAGAAGGGTCTAATAGAGCAGGCTGCATCAGCCTAGTAAGCTCTGATTGAGAGTCCGAAGCTGTCTGGGGCTCCAGTTCTGCAGTCGTCAGGGGCTGAGTAGGTGCCTCGCTGAAAACTGGGGAACCGGTGACAGGCCCAGCAGAGGCCTTGGAATCGGGCTTAGGTCTAGGCTGTCTGTCCTTATCCTTGCGTTTTTTATGCATGCCGGACGTCAGAAGCTCAGACGGCATGGTATAATTAAATCGTCTACCGAAGTAGTGTCGAGCGCAATCAAAACGACGCTTAATAGTTCGTTTATTGAACCTAGCACAAAACCGATAACTAGTGACGTCGTGGTCTGGGCCTAGGCAAGGAATGCAATAAGAGTGGAAGACCTTGTGAGGTATTTGCTTCCCACAAGAAATGCAATTGTTAACTTTTTCTGACATCGGACTGAGGCAAGAAAAGGTTCCCCAACGGGGTACTTAGCTTTATGAAGACTTTGGACTGAAATTCGATTAAAAAATCTCAGGTGTCGGCCGACTGGCACTTGCAAACTGCTTCTGCTTCGGGCACCACGCGGCAAGAAAGACTGGGGAAGATGGTGTCGGATGCCTCTTATATACCCCTGGCGCACTGACGTCAGGGAAGAAGCGACAGCAACCGACGCCGGACCAAGACTTTGGAATTCGGGCCGACTGCGGGACCGCCTGATGGCAGGATAACCCAAGTGTGATGACTGCAGCAGGGTAACACGATGAACATCAAGGGATGTGCCCTTAGTCTGGAAGAAAATTAGCTAAGAGAAGAGTTGGGAGGGTAGCCTAATGGTTAAGGTGTTTGCCTTACAAACACAAGGTGCAAGGTTTGAGTCTCACAAGGGTTAATTGGCTAGGCTTAAAATGGCTCACAAGGGCAGTTAGCTTAGTACTAACCTATGAACCTATGAACTATGAATAGACATAGACAGATATATCAAGATCAATAAAAGAAATAGACTGCAGAAGGTTAATAAAACCCAAAAGTCAGAAGTTTGATAAAACAAATGAACACAGTAATTAGGACTGTTCATAGAGACCCATGTGATATAACAGAAGAAAACAGGATATATTACTTTACAGCTAAATTAATAACTGATAAAGTTCTACTACAAGAACACTGGGTAGTGAGGGAAAGCAAGGGGAGAAATCGAACACCATCATGGAAATATCGAATAGAGAAAACTATAAAGCAGTTAAGACAAGAAGTGTCACTGTTATAAGATTATAGAAGAGGGAATAGATCAACAAAAATACTAAGAAAAATAGATGTGATAAAAGCAATGCGCAGTATTAGAACAGACCAGGATCTATTATGTACTATCGCAAATAACAAACTAGAAATTTCAACACAGGCGGAAAGACTTAGAAGATGCGAAAATAAATATATAAGAAAAGTTCAAAATAAGCAATTTACTGAAGATCCAAAAAAGTTTTATAGAGAATTGGGAAAAAAGGTAAAAGGAATTGAAAGATTGCCAAAAAAAAAAAGAAATAGATACAGTTTGGAGAAGTATCTATGAAGATCCTGTGGAACATAGCAAAGATGCTAAATGGATAGAAGAAGTTAAAGAAAGAATAAGAGGTTCAAAGATACAGGATATGAAAGGGATGAAGTAACAGCCAGAGAGATGGAAACAAAGTTAAGAAAAGCCTCTAACTGGAAAACCCCAGACCCAGATGCAGTTCCTAATTTTTGTCTGAAAGTATTAACATCTTTGCACAAAGATTTAGCCATGAGTAAGAACTATTTATATGCACACCCTGAACAGACACCAACCTGGTTAACAACAGGAAAAACAATGCTCCTACTTAAGAGTGAACCTGCAAGCTACCCTAAAAATTATAGACCAATAATTTGCCAATAACGTGTAAACTATACATGGGAATTGATGCTGACAGGATTTATAGTCATTTAGAAGAAAAATCAATTATGGCAGTAGAACAAAAGGGCAATAAAAGGAAGTCATATGGAACAAAGGATTATTTGTTGTTGCATAAAGTCATAGTGGAGAACTGTAAAAAGGGGAAGAATCTAAGTATGGCATGGATTGACTACAAAAAAGTATTTGATAGTATCCCACATTCATAGATAAAAGAGTGCTTAAAAATGTATACGATACACCCTAAACTGATCGACTGCATTACAGTGACCATGAAACAGTGGCAGACCACTTTGCAATTAAGCCATGATAAAGGGCAAATTATTATTCCAGGGATAAAAATTCAAAGGGGGTATTCCCGGGTGACTCTCTGTCACCGCTGCTATTCTGCCTTGCCCTTAACCCATTAAGCTGTCTACTTAATAGCTTAGGCCATGGCTATAATTTGGCTCCTAGAAAACAACAAAGTGTAAAGACATCTCATCTTCTCTTTGTCGGTGATTTAAAACTATATAGGTCATCAGATGAGGAAATGAAAGCACAACTGCAAGTCGTCAAAATGTTTTCAGATGATATAAGAATGTCATTTGGTCTTGATAAATGTGCAAAAGCAACCATTAAAGCAGGAACATCAGGTAAACATCAGTTTGGGACAAGAATGTGATATAAAAGAACTTGAGCAAGAGGGAGTCTATAAATACTTGGAAATTGTTGAAGGATCAACAATAAAACATGAACAAATGCAAATAAAACTTAGTAAGGAATATTTCAGAAGACTTAAATGAATCCTGAAAACAGAACTGACATCTAGGAACAAAATTCAAGCTATAAATCAATTTGCTCTTCCTGTCCTAACTTACAGTTTTGGAGTGATTGACTGGCCCCTAAACGTGTTGGATAGATTAGATAGGAAAACAAGAAGGATGCTTCATGCTCACTAAATGATTTATTAAAATCAGGGCATACCATGATTATATATTCCCCATTCTGAAGGAGGGATGGGCCTCCTTGAAATTGATTATATATATAGATCTGAGATCGTGGGACTCCACACATACTTGCTGACCTCACAAGACCCAAACATAATGAAAGTTTTGAAACATGAGGAGAATAAATCTAAGATGACTTCTCTGCTTAATTTAGCAGAAGCATATTGGCGTCAAGTAGGAATGGAAATCAAACCAGAAGTGGATAAATATCAGGCAGCAACTGAATGTGTGAAAAAACAAAAGAAAGAATAAAAGGTGAAGGACCAGATGAGAAGGAAAGAAATGTGGAAAAAGCATAAATATAGTTGCAAGTACAGAAAACTTCTGGAAGAACCTCATGTTGATCAGGAACGAAGGCAGGAATGGTTAAGGAGAGGCAAATTCAAACCAAGAGATGAAAGGTTAATATTGGTAGCCCAAGATAGTGGGCTACATACACATTGGTTTACAAAGTCCATTGAACATGTGGGAGAAACAGACAAATGTAGGTTTTGTAAAACTGAATTGGAAACAGTTGCACACCTTGTTGCAGGTTGCGACATACTAATGGCAGAAGGACTGTATATTGAAAGGCATAATAATGTGGCAAGACTGTTGCACTGGAGATTGTGCAAACATTATGGTATTGAAGTGGCGAAAAACACTGGAAACATGAGCCACAAAGCGTAATAGAAAATGATGAAGTTTATATCGCATGGGATCACCCATTACCAACAGTTCAAAAGATAGATGCTAGAAAACCAGATATAGTTGTTCAAGAAAAGAAGACAAGAGTAGCATTGATCATTGAAATCGCCACACCCAGTGACTACAGTGTGCTGCATACAGAGAGACACAAAGTTATAAAATATCTGTAGGCAGAAATGAGAGCAATGTGGAAGAAAGATACCCAGACAGTTCCAATAGCAGTAGGAGCAACGGGTCTTATAAAAAATAATCTACAACTGTATTCAGATATGTTACCAATCCATGTAACTCCATACGAATTGCAGAAGGAGTCATTACTGGGCACATTGTGAATGTTCTGAAGAGCACTTTTGGCTGACATCAAAGATTGAAACAAAACTAATTTCATGAACTTTAATCGTACTTTTACTGAGGAATGGGGCCCATTCCCGTCATGGTATTAGAAACCCAAAAGACTTGGAGAAATTAAAAAAAAGAGAAAGAAATAACACCACCCTGGCACTACAAAGAAATAAAAGCAGGTAAGAGTGGAGCTAGAGGGAGGATCATCTATTGTGACACTGATCCAATAGCACATCTACTGTCATAGTAAGGTTAATTACACAAGTGTACTGTGTTCAAACACATATCACCATTGCAATAGTCTAAACCATACTGGTAGTTCACTATAGGTTAAATAAAAAATAGGAAAACAGTGAGGAGGCCAAAACTTAAAAACCCAGAAGCACCTGTATTATGGTCCTAGCAAAACTTGTTTTGGACTTGGAAAATTAATCCAGTTTGCAATGATTTGTAAAGGCATGTATAGAGGACCAAGTTGATGCCTGTAGAAAATTTCTACAGTCCACCCCATTCAGAAAGCTACCAAAAAAGACAAGGTGCTTATTGAATGAGCTATAACCCTGCCTGGAAGTGGCTTATTATGGCAAGTATAACAAAATATAACAGCATGGGACAACCATCTAGAAATATTCAGCTTGGACACTGATTGCATTTTCCTCTCACCTTTGTAGGAGTAAAAACAGCAAAGGTCAAAGTTTGCACAGACAGTATCTGAGATGCCTCAGTACACCTAGAGAACTAATAATTTTTCTCCCTTGCTCCTTGGTTCTGGAAAGAAAACTGGGAGGTTAATAGCCTGGCTTGAAAATAAACTCTACGACAACTTTAGGCATAAATGTAGGATTTGTTCTCAAAGAAGCCCTGTCTTTATGAAAAATGAGGTAGGGTTGACTCACCATTAGTGCTTGTAACTCAGATACTCTCCTAGCAGACACAGTAATAAGTAATGATGTATTGCATGTTAAGAACCTCAGATCAGTCTTGAGAGTTGGTTCAAATGGATTCAGGCTAAGCTTTGCAAGTACAAAATTGAGATCCCATGGAGGAGCCAGCTGTTTCCCAAGTGGGTGGGTATGTAAGACCACTTTCAAAAACTCTTTCACTTGAACATTGTTAGAAAGGGGGACATCCAAGGTCAGACAAGATTGTCTGCAATGAGGTTTTACTCTGACAGAAGGTACGAATCTTGGAAAATCAGACTGAGGTGAATTGCAACCTCCCAGGCCATGACAGCCAGTTTGCTAAGAGGAAATGATTTGGAATCCCCTTTGTTTAAGTACCACATCACTGTGGTACTGTCTGTACCAAAAAGCAGAGCTCCTGATGACTAGAGATGATGCTCATCATTTACAAATTTAAAATTGCATTCTAGTGTCCTCTGTTTCTCTGTTCTATGAGTCTGTTCAATCCCACACTGAGACATTAAACTAAAATTTCTGAACGAGCTCTAATATTGGCTTTATTTGATTGGATACCTCTCCAGCTAGCCTGCTATATCCAACACAGAGCTCCCCCTCCCGGGGTCTTTTATGCAAGACTGAGAGGTATGCAAATGTGAACAACAAGTTCTTCATCAAAAAGGCGAGAGAATTATTTAAATTCAGCTTGAATACTTAACTTGCACTTATAGTGACCTGTGCAGTAATATTTCTTTGTACTTTTCTGTTTTTTTCCTTGTTTTAGCCAAAAAAAACTTTACTTGTTTGCAATTTTTAAGTTTGTTCTGGGACCTTAGTCTTGTAACTTAATTTGCAGTTGTGTGAAGGTTGTGTTTCTACATTATACTATAGTTCTATTTCCATAAGTAGAAACGGCTCCCTATTGAAATGTTGACATTCAAAATGCAGTGCCAAAAAGCCAGAAAAGAGCAAAACCCGAAGAACAGTGAATCCCAAAAATCATTCTTCTCCTTAAACTTCTTTTTGCATGGAGGGCAAACACCCCACATCACCCCAAACAAATATACCAACTCTGATATTGCCATACCTCAGAAAAAAGGAAATATTCAGGGAAATGGCATCTTAGACTTGGCATAAGTCCATTCTTTTAGCTATTCAGTCTCTGCATTTTGGGACTCATTTTAGTGGGTTCCAACATGTCAAAAAGCTACTGAAGTCTACTTTCTATTTTGAACCCTGATGGGCCATATCCCTATAGTTTCAATCACAGTTGTGGCAGAACTATGTACTACTGCCAGATCTGAGCCTTATTTAGGTCCTTCATTACTGTGTTTTTCCATATGCAGTGATTTTGCCCTTTTCATTCTTCCTCAATCCACGGCACGGAGTCCCCAGCTATGTTGATCTTGGGTGGCCCTCATGGAAGGATATTAAGGAGTACCACCAAACCAAAGGCTACTGTGTTTCTAGAGACAATATCTAATTTGTAATAAGTAACAAAGTTATGAGCATTGGACCATGTGGCTGCAGAGCAAATATCATCAATAGATGCTCTTGACCAAAAAGCAGATGAAGCAGCCATGGATCTAGTTGAATGAGCCATGGGAGGTTTGGGTAAAGTCATGCCTTGTTGAGAATAGAGCCAAGAATCTGTGATCCATTTAGCTAGAGTAATCTTGGATAACCCAGCCTTTTTGGTGAAAAGAAGACAAAAAGTTGATCTGATTTTCTCATTTGTTTTGTCTTGTGAAGATAAAAATGCAACTGTCTGTGTACATCAAGGAGATGAAGCATGTATTCGCCTTCATTAGAAAAAAATGGAAAGAAAACAGGTAACTGTATGGATTGATTAATATTATTCTCAAAATCTATTTTAGGTAAAAAAAGAAGTGTTTGTCCATAAAGTAACCCTATCTTTATGAAAAATAATGTAAGGGGAAAGTAGCCCTATCTTTATGAAAAATAATGTAAGGGTTTTTTGAAGAAAGAGCCTGGAGTTCAGATAGCCTCCTTACAGAGGTAATGGCTACTAAGAAGGCTGTTTTCCATGACATCAATTTCAAATCAATTTTAGCTGAAGGTTCAAAAGGTTTTTGAGTTAGGGCTTGTAGCACTACAGTAAAGTCCCAAGGAGGTGAAGGATCCTTTATTGGAGATCTGAGAAGAAAAATACCCTTTAGGAATGTTTTGCCTAGTTTAGATGAAGCCAAATGTCTTTCTCCGGTGTGAAAATTAGAAATAGCTGTCAACTGAAGCTTAATAGTAGAAAAGCTAACTCCCCTTTGAAAAGGTTTACTAGAAATTGAAATACTGCAGACGATATAGAAGAAAAGGGATCAAGCTCATTTTCCATAACCCAAAGAGAATATCTTTTCCACTTAATCATGTGAACTTTATTGGTGGATTATATTTGTGAAGCCAAAATAATGAAATGCAGTGGTGGATTGCACCTGGGCTGCCTGGCCATTACTGAAAGTGGAGAAACCATGTGGTTAGTCTGAGGGCCTGTAAATTGGGATGCTGGATGCCTGACGGTGAGAGAGGAGATCCATGGTTAGCTCCAGCACCTGTGGAGGATAACAAAAGTGAGACCATAGGAAGGGGAACCATATCTGTTGAGGTCAGAAGGGGGCAAGTGAGGACTACTGAGCCTTTCAGGCAACTTGCTTTCTACAGAAATTTGGTAATCAAGGGGAGAGAGGGATAAGCATAAGAAGACCAGAAGGCCAAATGTTGACTAGAGCATCTTTCAGTGACTCCTCCTGAAGGGGGATAATGGCAAAGTACCGTCTGCATTTGTTGCCGTGGGGGAAGCAAAGAGGTCACAGCAAGAATGGCCCCAGTGACAGAAAATCATTTCCACCACTAAATGATTGAGAGACCACTTATGAGGCAACAGGATGGATCTGCTTATTTGTCTGATAAAACATTGGTTTTCCCCAGAATGTGCATTGGAATTAAAAAGCGGTCTGATGAGATCACCCATTCCCTCATTCTCATAGCCTCTCTGCAGAGAAGAAAGGAGCACATTCCTCCTTATTTGTTGATGTACTAGACTACAGACATATTGTCAGTCTGAATTGCAATAGTCCCTAGGAGGACAACCTCCTGAAAAGCCTGCAATGCAAGTAGGACTGCTCTCATCTCCAGAATGTTAATATGCAGATTGGTCTCTTGAGGGACCACATGCCTTGGACTGTCCTTCCCAAGAAATGTCTCCCCCATCCCAGTTGAAAAGCATCTGTGCTCACTGTGGCCACTGGCCACTGGTTGATAGAACAAAGGGTCAGCCTAAGTGGATGCCAGCCAATTGGATCCACCAATCAATTCGTCATTTGCAAATTGGAGTAAGCTTGACAAGAAAAGATAGCATCTGATGAAAAATGGACCACTGAACAGCTAGAATCCATTGAAGAACACACATAAAGAAATGTGCCAACAGAAGTAATACTATGGCAGCTGCCATGGAACCTAGTGCTTGCAAGGCTGATCTTGCCAGAGGAGATGGATGGGAAATAAGTTATTGAACCTAATTCTTTATAGTGGGTATATGATGAGGCGGTAGTGATGCTATTTGTGTTGGCGCACCCAGAAGAGTGCCTGTGAACTCCAAGCTCTGTTTTATTGTTAGGTTTGATTTGGTATAGTATATTGTTATCCCCAGTAACTGGAAAATGTGGAGCAAATAGTCCCTGGCAAGTAGGAGGAGATGCTTGGAGGGGGAGGTGAGGAGCCAGTTGTCCAGATATGGAAACACTTAGAATCCTTTGAGTCTCAGATAAGAAACAACCACTGCCATACATTTGGTAAACACCCTGGGGGCTGTTTTGAGTCCAAAGGGCATGGCTCTGACTTGGTAATGACTGGCTCCCAGCCGGAAGTGTAAGTGCCTTCAGGACAGCCTGTATATTTTGATGTGATAGTACGTATCCTGAAGATCCACTGAATACATCCAATCTTTGTGAAATATAGGTAGGATGGACTGTACCATGACCATTTAGAACTTTGACTTCTTTGCATATCGATTCAAATTGCTTGGATCCAAAACTAGTCTGAGATCTCCTGTTTTCTTGGGCACTAAAAAGAAGTGTAAGTAAGTTCTGAATCCTATTTGTTCTTGTAGATCAATATGTATGTATACTTTTAAGAAGCTTTCTAGAGGCTTGCACAAGTGTATAAATACTGAGCACATGCAAGCCTGGCTTCCATTTTGTAGTAAGCTGTAGAGATGTAAGCATGTATGTCTGTGTAGTCTGTCAGTTAATCAGTTTGTTTACATTTTATACTGCTGCTATACATCCTGATGTGTTTCTATGTAATAAAGCATATAAACGAACTACCCCACCTGTTCATCTTCACTTGTAAAACAAGATGAGTGACATGTCAGAATGGGATCCAGATTCAGGACCGAGAGGCATTCTAAGAATATACATGAGTGGATCATCGCTACTGCATGTATAACTAGCAAAAACAGGTCAGAAATGAATTTCATGTGTTAAAACTTGCTTAAATGATTTCTTATTCGCAAAATATAAAACAAAGCACTCAGAATGTTCTAAATGGATTTCTAGCTAAACAAAATGTCCGAAACTGCGACATATTGATGAAAATATTCAAACAACTAAGGGAAATGATTGAAATAATATCCGAATTGCATAAAATGTATAAAATAAGGAAAATAGCTGCATTTTTCCACATTAATTAAAGCTATTCAAGATATCCAAAGTGTATGAAGTGTTTGCAAGTTTGTGCAGTATTACAGTACAGTTACTTCACAAAATACAGCCACTTAAAAGCATATTTCGCAAAGTCCAGTATTTCAAAGAGTTTATTGTGCATTTGAATGCTATTACAACTACTGGTTCTGTGTGTATGTTCATATATAACTACAAGGGCCATATCTTCAGTGTGTTTGGGCATACGTTGTTGGCATGGCAAATGGATTCTGAAAACCATGTTCTCTTGTCTTTGATAATAATATTGCAGAGAACTGGAGACAAGAATACACTATTTTCATACAAACTGCATTTTCTGATAAAGATGACCATACAAAGGCATTTATTCTGCTTAATTTAGCTGGTTCAGAAGCCACAGAAAGAGAGTGTTCATTTGTATATGCACCTGCTGTGTTTGCAGGAGAGGGGGAAAATCATCATACTGTTGTACTGGTTGAGTCAAGAGAAGACCCTGAGTGCTTAAAATGTAAATTTAGAGAAATGTGTAACCCCCCCAAATGAGTATTACAAGAGAAAGGCACTTATTTTACACAAGAGATCAAAAGCCTGATGAAACTTTTGCAGCATATATAACTGATTTGAGAAACAAGGCTAAAATATGCAGATCTGGTGATTTAAGGGATGAGCTGATAAAAGACAGACTTGTGTTTGGTATTAAAGATGATGCTGTGAGAAAGATTTTGCTTTGTGACAGTGACTTAACTTTGAATAAGGCCATTGAGATTTGTCAGATATATGAGCTTACAGAAAAGCACACAAATATGCTTACAAATGAGAAACGCATGCTTCCAGTACTTTCTGAAGCTAATGTTGATAGTATGCAACATGTGGTTAAAAGAAACAGGCCCAAGCACATGGCAGAAACTGTGAGCCCTGCAACACTCACTGGGAAACCTCGTACCTTTCTAGCACATTCCAGAGTGCACACAGTCTCAGTGAAGCAGTGTATGAATCAGCAAACAAGCATAATAGTGAGGGCACATACTCACCTAACCTTATAGTTAGCTGGTGTAATTGTGGTGGAAATCATGAATCTGAAAGAGAAAAGTGCTTAGCTTTTGGTCAGCAATGCCACAGATGTAAAAAGTGGAATAATTTGATTTTGTAAATCAAAAGGGGTTCATTCTTTTATTAAAATCAAACATTCCAAGAGACAAGTTGATCAAGTAGGAAGCTATGACCCTGCCTTTTTTGTTAATGGTGTGTCAGTGCTTAATGAAGCAGTCAGTGCAGTAAATGTATGGGCAAATAATGAAGTATTTTCTACTGTCCAGATAAATGGAAGACCCATACAGCTCAGAGTTGACACAGGTTCAAAGTGCAATGTTATGTCAGCAGAAACATTTGTTAAAGTATGTGCTGGTGAGAAGCTTGATTTGGCAAAATGTGCGAAACGTGTTGCTTATGTTGGTGAAGAAATTCAGACTGAAGGTTCAGTAGTGCTTTCATGTTACTCTGCTGGGAACAGCTATGACTTGCAATTTTATGTGGTCAGAAGGCATGTACAGTCATTATTATGCCTCAGAGACAGTTTGAAAATGGGACTGCTTTCATTAGTAAGGAAGTCCACCACATTAGCTTGAAAGAGCACTATTCTAATTTCGCCTGGTCTATTTTCTCTACCTATGCTGATCTTTTCGAAGACAAACTAGGCAAACTCCCAGTTGTGTACTCCATGAAGTTAGACCCAGAGGTCAGTCCAGTTGTCAGACCAGCCCAGAAAGTTCCAGTAGCTATGAAGAACAGAGTCAAAGCCGAGCTAGCTAAAATGGTGCAGCAAAGTGTGACTTGTCCAGTAGGTTCGTCAGCTTCTACTGAACGGGTATCCCTCATGGTCGTAGCTCATAAGAAAAGTTCAGATGATATAAGAATATGTATTGATACATGAGATTTGAACAAAGCACTGAAAAGATCTCATCATCCAATGTGTATAGTTGAAGAAGTCGCTGCTCTTAAGCCAAATGCCACTGTTTTTTCTGTCTTAGATGCAAAGCGTTCATTTTAGTAAATTTTGCTAGACTGAAAATCTTCATTGCTAACCACTTTCCTTTTGGCAGGTACAGATTTCTGAGAATGCCATTTGGGATAAATTCTGCCAGTGAAGTCTTCCAACATGCAATGGAGCAATTGTTTTTCTGGGTATCCGTGTGCTATTACAGTAGATGATCTTCTAATAAGAGGTAATGGTGAAGCTGAGGATGACAGACACCTCAAGAAAGTTCTGGAAAGAGCACGTGAACTAAATCTTCAGCTGAATACTCAGAAGTGCAAATTCAGGCTACGAGAAGGTACTTATGTTATCATTTATTTACCAGTTCAGGCTTACGACCAGATCCTTACAAGCAAACTGCAATTGTTGAGATGCCAGTTCCAGACAATGTCCAAGCCCTACAACATTTTCTTGGCATGGTTAGGCAAGTTCATTCCAGACTTCAGCCAACTATCAGCACTGCTCAGAGAGTTGACATGCAAAGATGTATCCTGGTCATGGTTACAGAAACACCAGAGAGCTTTTGATGTCCCGAAACAGAAAACTGCCAGTCTATCAACTCTCAGATACTATGATGTTCACAAACCAGTTACTCTTTCTTGTGATGTTTTGAAATTTGGTCTTGGTACAGTCATTCTTCAAGAGGGTAGGCCAGTAGCCTATGCATCTAGAATTCTTACCCAAACTGAAATGCAGTATGCTCAGAGAGAAAGAACTCTTAGCAATTGTGTTTGCATGTTCGACGTTCCATGATTATATTTATGGCCGACCTATCCAGAGTGAAACAGATCACCAATCTCTAGTCACTATTGTGAGAAAGCCTATGCATACAGCTCCTGCCAGATTGCAATGCATAATGTTCAAATTGCAAAAGTATAATTTCAATCTTGTCTACATGAAAGGAAAACTTCTTTATCTTGCTGATACATTATCCAGATCACCCAGAAATACCACTGAACAGCATAAAAATGAGCAACTTGATTTTGAAGTCATGGAGGTGAGAAATATTTCTTCCACATGTCTTGATGAGCTTAGAAGTCACACAACCAGAGATCCAGTTTTTCAGAAGCTCAACAACTTTATCAGCCGTGGATGACTGTCAAAACAATCTTGCTTACCAGCAGAAGTGGAACCATATTTTCCTTACAGAGATGAGATTTTGTTTGATAATGGTATCATCATGAAAGGTCCAAAAGTGATTGTTCCAAAGTCCTTGCAACAAGAGTATATTACTATTTTGCATCATGGCTACCCAGGAGCAGACTCTACCAAAAGAAGGCAAGAGGATTAGTATTTTGGCCTTCTATGTCACAGGACATTGAGATAATACTTTCAGCTTGTTCTCTATGTAATAGTATTAAGTCACATCAACAGAAATAGCCACTTCATCTAAACCAGATTCCTCAACTACCTTGGTCGACAGTAGCTACAGACATTTTCAAGTGGAATGGTCAACATTACTTGGTGTTAGTAGACTCTTATTCAAATTGGTTCGAGATTGACCTATTTCCTAATCTAGCATCCAGTACTGTCATTGCTAAGATGAAGTGTCCTTTTGCAGTCCATGGTAGTCCGCACAAAGTTTTTTTCTGACAATGGTACACAGTTTACAAGCCAGCAGTTCAAGACATATGCTGAAGAGTGGGACTTTAATCATATTACAAGTAGCCCTGAGTATCCACAGTCAAATGATTTGGCAGAATGCACAGTTCAAAGTGCAAAACAATTACTAGAGAAGTCAAAAAGAGACAATAGTGAGGTTTTCCTAAACCTCTTGAATCTCAGAAATGTTCCTTGTGATAAACATCTTGGTTCACCTGCACAGAGACTTCTGTCGAGACAAACCAGAACCACACTACCAATCAGTAGTAAATTATTGGTTCCGTGTGTCAAGAACAACAGATCAGTAAAAGCCTATCTGTTGAAGAAGCGATTATCCCAGAAGTCTTATTATGATAAGATCAGCAAACCACTCCATCTATTATGAGAAAGGGAGACAATGAGCATACAGATGTCCAAAGGTTTTGATCAGATTGGAGTCATAAAGAGTGTATGTCCAGAGCTGAGTTCATACATTGTAGAATTGCAAGGAGCATAATTTAGGTGAATCTGAAACATCTGACCCCAGTGTCTGAGCCTGTATTGCAGTGTTATACCTGCGAGAAAGACTCTATATCTCAGAGTGAGTTATCCAGGTTCCAGTTCCAGAGGATGTTCCAGCAAATATCCCTGTTCCTGAGAAGAATCCTGAAACTCCAGAATTTGTTTGTTCATCAATGACTGTCCCTGTTGCTAAACCCAGTTCTGACTGCTATATCACTAGATTAGGCTGCATTTCTAGACCATATTCCACATACACTGCAACTTGGGCATAAGAACATAAATACTGTATCTATTTCTTATTTTCTGTACAATTGTGTGTCTCTTTTTTTAAATGTCATTATACTGTGGGCATTTCACTAAAGAGGGAGGATGTAGATCAGTATGTTTGTATACCTTTAAGAATCTTTCTAGGGGTTTGCACAAGTGTATAAATACTGAGCACGTGCGAGCCTGACTGCCATTTTGTAGTAAACTGTTGAGATGTAAGCATGTATGTCTGTGTAGTCTGTCTGTTAATCAGTTTGTTTTTATTTTATATTGCTGCTATTCATCCTGATGCGTTTCTATGTAATAAAGTATATAAATAAACTACCCCGCCTGTTCATCTTCAGTTATAAAAACAAAATAAGTGACAGTTCTGATGGGCTGTCTTGGATGACTCCTCTTTTTTTAGCAGCTTTTGGATTTTATGTACTGCTTCCTTCCTCTGACTGAGTGGAATGTCTGGAAGTGTCTTTCTGTTGTAGGTAGGGAATTGGAAAAATGGTATGTAATAACCTCTGGATATTATTCTTAGCACCCAAGAATCTTGTGTTATGCTTGCCCAGATGTCTGGGTGCAAGACCATCTTCCCCCAACTGCCTCCAGTGGTGGGCAGTCAGGCAGCCCTTCAGGAGTGCTGGAAGGGACGATCTGGAAAAGAATCCTGAAAGCCCTGTTTCTGCAGACCTGCTCTGCCTCTAGGGTGACGTCTTCCATTAAAAATTCTTCCTCTGCCTCTAGAGGAATTATCTGCACACAGGTCTTGGATGACCTTGAGATTTTCAGAACCACTGACCTTGAGATTTTCAAAAACATATTTTCTTACGGCCTCTTTCATTCCTTGAAAAGGTTCATTGAGGGGAAGAAAATTTGATTCCCATGGCAGAAAGAGTCCTTCTGTCCTATTCCCATGTGGGTAAGTGTTTCTTTTACTGATGGCCCAAATAAGGAAGTGCCATTGAACAGGGCGTTGATAAAGGACATCTTAAATGGCTCCACAAAGTCACATAGCTGCATCCAGGCATGCCGCCTTATGGTAATACCTGAACCAGTAGCACGTGAGGTGCCTTCTGCTGTATGAGAAATCAGCCTTATCGAAGCCTTTGATATGGACAAGTGAGTACCAGTTGCAAAAAAGTTCTTTTAAAATCCTCTGCAGACAAGGACTCTGAGAGAGTATTTGATAGCTTTTTGGTCAAATGTCTTTGAAGTCTAGTGAAGTGTGCCAAATAGTTTAGAGACCTCAGGGCAAACATAGCCAAGGCAAAAGCTTGCTTCCAGAATCCATCCAACACTCCAGACTCCCTGTTTGGCAGATGGACAGAAGAACTTTGTTCTGATAGCTCTTTCTTGGTGGCTGCTGCCACCACCATAGCATCAACTGAGACTCCTTTGCTCCAGTGGGATCTGTTTTTGGAGGGGCTAAAAACGTATTGGGTCTCTTTGGGATAGGTTCAACGGTATGCATTTCCTTCTAAGTCCAGCAAGAAACTAAGTCAATGATCTCATCTTCTTGGGGGGAGGTAACACAAGATGTAGAATGGGCCAGAACCAAAATCTTTCAAAAATACTGACTCTTCTGGAGAGACCTTTTGGGAAGACCAGCCACCTCTCTGTCTAAGAATCTCTAATGTCTTCAAAGGAGATGTCATCTTGTGGTGATTTTGGAGATCCCTCGCTTTCATTAAAATTAGTATCCTCCATGAGAGACTCCATCGGGGAGTCTATGTGCCTCCTCTTGCATGTTCTCTCCTGATGTACTTTCTCTGGGGGATGTTCAGGGGAAGTGTTGGAAGAGAGGGGGAGTTCCTCTATTGGAACTGACTGGTGTCTTGTTGGAGCTGGATGTCCCTGTGAAGCAGGTCTGATTGACTCAGAGCTTGGTACCAATGACAGTAAATGACTCCTATCTGGATCTAATCTCTGAGAAATTTTCGCATCATCCTATCCATATCTGCTTTTGATAAGCTCCTGGAAGATCTGGAGGAAGTAGTAGATGGAGGTCTGGAATGACTCTTAAGTGTCTATATAAAATGGGATAGCAGAGTAGGAGATATGGGATTAATGGTGTACTCTGCTGTATAACCACTTTAAAAAGTGCCAGGTTTTGGATCTGAGGCTCTTGGATCAGAGGATGGCACCACTGGACTAGAAGAAATGAGTATAGGAGCTGAAATTTTTGGGTCAGAAGGCTTTGGATGTTTGGATCCGACATAGTCAAATTTGAGATCTTACTGCTCTTTGAGAGTGGCTGCCATTTTTGAAGTGGTTTGAGCCCCTGATGATATAGTAGAAACAGGGAGATGACCCTTTATTACTAATTTGTTACAATGATTGGCTAAGGCCCTTGGGGTTAAAAGTGGAACAACCCAGACAATTTGCATCCTGATGACTGGCCCAAGGCAATAAATGTACTTCTTGCGGGCATCCGAATTTGGAATCTTATGCCCACACGAAGTGCATTTTTTTGAAGCCCATCAGTTTATCTGACATTTTCAAGTAAAAACAGGCCAAAAACAGCCCACAAACAGCCAGAAACAAGAAAATTAAAATAATACAGATAATATAAACATATTTCTTTTTTTTTATTAAGATAAAGAAAGAAAAATTACCAGCAATGGTAATATAAAGAAAATTACCTTACCAGAAAGGTAAGAAAGGAATACCAGCTATGGGAAGGAAAAAAGATGTACCATTATAAAAATAGTAGCAGACCTAATGCCAGCAAAAACTGAGAGGGAGGAAAAGATGAAGAAATATAAATATAAACATACATATAAAGGAAAAAAATAAAGATAAACTTAATGATTCGACACTAATGCTAAGCTTGAGAGAGGAACCTGCATCTGTGCACAATGGCAGCAAACAAGATCTGAGGTAAAGGGGGTGGACTAAGGCATTATGGGTAGATAGAGGAGCAAAAGAGTTGGATCCGAAGTCTGGAATATGTGGCTGAGTCAGATCTGAGGATTGTATCCGTACCCATGGGTTGAGGAAGAAGGAAAAGGACAAGATCAGATTTAAGTGTTTACTTTGAAAACCACAGGATCTTGGGCAATAGCTGTGTTGTAAATAGAAAATACTATTTTGGAAGTGAAGGGTCAAATATCCCAAAAGTGTTTCCACTCCACCAGAACCGAAGAATGAGGATCACTGCATCTGAACTGGTGATACTGGCATCAATACAGTGATCATCCTGCTTGACATGGTGGATTTCTCTTATGATACTGATAAATCATTTAGGTTTACCATCCATTAAAGAGGATAGAGACGATAGCCAAACTGTTTATCTATAGCTCAGCATCCTTTTGTAGGTGGTTGTTGGTGAAAACATGCTGAAGGAATCTCCCAGAGGAGTCAGTGACACAATACGATAAATAATACATTTCACAGTTATGTCTTCTGTTAGAATGGAGTAATTACAGAGGTAAGGGACATACTAACCTGCCTCCAGGCCACTATTCCTGAATGATGATTTTTAGAGAGTCATTTGCTATGTTTTGATTGGGCAGATAAAACATCTTAGGCTTCTTGAGGCTGACCATGAGTCCCAGATTTTGGAAACTATATGCAAATGCACTGAATACAACCTGGAGGTCAGGTCTGATGTGAGCAAGAAAGTACAGTTATTTAGTTGACTTACCATAACAGTAGATTTCCATACAAATCACTGCTGTTGTAGCCATTACAATATGGAAAGTATCCTGCCAAGTCTACAAAGCTTTAGGCACCTTCCTCACATGACACACATCTGTCATTAGCAAGGTTGGATGCACTAGTATAAGAGGGAAGTATGGATATACCAAAACTCTGAGCTTTCTTGTCAATAGAAAGGGAAGCTGAAGATTACTGATCCAAGTAATGTCTTGTCAATAAGGTAAAATAAAAGAACACCCCACCCTGACCAGGGAAGGGATGATTCAAGGGAATGGAAGGAGGGTATCAGTATTGCAATAGTGAGCTATTCGAACATCTATTGTTATGATTAGTTATCTACACAAATGTACTATGTTCATTAGATAACCACTGCAGTAGCCATTACAATATGAGACAACTGCCAAAGCTCAAGAAGAAAAGGTGGCTCAAGATAGACCAGAGTCCAGCATTTCCTGAAGGACAGCAATAGCAAAACCTGCTATGGTACTGGAACTACAAATCCAGCTTGTAATGGTTGATAAATGTGTGAACTGAGGACTACATTAGATGCTTCTAGTATAGATCTAGAATCCACCACTTTTCAGAATACTTCAGTAGTAACAACTGCTCTAACAGAATCTAGAACTAGCCTTGACATTTTAAAGAGGATGTTTGGCCTTGGGTAGAATAACAGGACTGAGTGGCATGGGAAACACGTCTACAAACAGCTTGTTTAGATAATGGCTATTCCTTCTTAGCATCACAGGATACAAAATGTTGACTTCATTTTCTAAAGTCTTTAGTTTTGCACAGATAACATCTCAACTGTCTGTGGATATCCATGCAAAAAAGAATCCTTTCTCTCTTGTTTTGAGGGTTAGAATAGAAAACAGAAACCTGGATATTTTAATTACGAGTACATACAGCAACAACTTTAGGGATAAAGAAAGAGCTGGTTATGAAATTCATCCTGTCCTTGTGGATGATCAAAAAGGCTATATAAAGAAAAGAGACTGTAATTCACACATCAGTCTAGCAGAAGTCAGAGCTGCCAGCAAGATCTTCTTCCAAGTTAAAAAACTTAGAGAAGAGCTAGCTGCAGGAAAGGACAGTCTTACGTTTTTGTTTTGGGAAGAGGATCCTTAGGATCCATCAGCTTTCTTTTTGATGACTGTCTCTCTTACACACACACACACACACACACACACACACACACACACACACACACACACACACACACTCACATAAACCTTGTTGACTAAAAAATGTTTTGGTGTTTGTTGTTTGTTACAGGCAGCAGAAACTGGGTAGTGGAAGCAGCCATTCTACACAGCTGTTACATAATACTAAAATTAGAAATTTTACTGTTACATGGACTTCTAACACCACCGAAAGGACACTTCTGCTAAATACTCTTAGTCCTCCCTCACAAGCAGACACTGAAGGCATCTTACTCAATTTCTAAGCACATGCTACAGGCAGAATCTGTCACAAGTTCATCCACAGACTACCAGAAATCTAATCTTTATACCAGTAAGCTACAGTACCCAACATAAGGCAGTTATGCAGATTGCATGCCAACATACCTCTCACCTGTACAGATTTTCGCAGTATGTCCAGATTTTTGGCTCATATTTTTGGCCTGCTCCTCAAAAAAATGTGTGGTTTTCTGGCAAATCACTGGGATGATCAGAGGACTGAAGTCACAAAATAATGACATACATTTGAGGTTCAGACTTCAAATCCTGCAGAAAATGTATGTTAAAAAACCCTACAACTTTAACAACTTTCTATGTTAATAAGAGCAATATTTAAAATATGTCCTTATTTTGGGGCCTTTGTCCCCCCACATTGTTGGACTTTGTCTAGATTTCTTGTGCTAAGAGGTTGAGAGGTATGCATGCCAACCTGCTACCTTGAAACTGCAAGACTGATATTGTCTTTTTTATAGTCACATAGAAAAGCAAGCATTTTCATCAACAGCTGAACTATTGAAGTTGAACTAAGAGCTGCAACTGTCAGTTCTTGTAATAAATATCAAAAAGAATACATATGGATACACAAAAAATGAATTTCAAAATGGTAACAAACCATCACAGAAGAAACCACACAGGATGTTTTTGCTTTTTTTCTTCTTTTCCAGTTTAGTTCCACAACCTTCTGTATGACCTAAAGAATAGCAAATGCATAAGGCTTATCATAGTATCACACCTAAAACTTGTTCACATCTCCTTTAGAGTATTTTTTTGTTAACATCATGGTTTAGTGTATTGGCTATATTGTGAAGCAATTGTAAATAACAAACCTTTGGAACTGGACATAATCTCCTTGCCATATATACTACCGAATTATACAGTTTTGGTACCGAAAGTGTGCTATTTTGCATTTTATTTTATTGATAAGAATGACATCTTGAAATTATTCTTAGAGCTGAAAACTCTTACCATGACATAATGAAAGAAAGATTCCATTATGTTTCTCCACCTAAATGAATGTATAGGCTACTGTATTTCCATGATAAATGCATCAGCAGGACTTTTCTACTTCGAAGACAAGATAGGTAATGCAGGTGGAACACATCTTACACTGAAAATGAATACATGTGATGCTGTATTAGTAAAAGCACAATGTACGCAAGAACTAGCTGACCTTCTGAAGAAGAAGAAAGTTGTCTTTATATACCCAGAATGCTTTGCAGTTGTTTGTAAATAATTGCCCAGTAGCTACTATGGCACCATTTTGTGAGTGTGGTTATACAGAAAAAAAATAAAATGAAACAAGAAAATTGAGTAAACAGAGTAACTAGAAAAATTAACACACTATAATCTTCATTTGTTGGAAAACCACTTGCAACTTTAATATCAGGATTATAACTGGAAATGAAATTCTTCTTCTGGCTTTTCCCATTTAGAGGTTGCCACAGTAGGACAACAGTCTGCTGAACCATAGGCAGTGGAGTTTTAAGGTGTCAAGTTGCCAACCCGCTGCCCAACCTTCCACAGAAGGCACACAGATGCACACACTCTCACCTAGGGCCAATTTAGAGTGCCCAATCCACCTACAGCATGTCTTTGGGATGAAACTGGAGCACCTGGAGGAAACCCATGTGACCACATGCAGACTCTGAACAGAAGGCACCCCGGCCAAGAATCGAACCAGGGAACCTCTTGCTGTGAGGTAGCAACACTTAACCACTGCACCACCATGGCTGCCCTACAGCACCTGCTATTCCCAGGCAGTCTCCTTCCGAGATCAGATTCATTCAGGGTGGTATGGATAACTGGAAATGAAATTAAATGTCCAAAAAAGAGGCTTCAGAATATGAACAATATACTTTAAACATATATCACTTAAAAATCAGACATTGTTCTTACCAGTTAACTTTTTTACACTTCCCCTACTACCTGCTTAGCAGCAGCAGCATCTTCTTGGACAAATGACCAATTCATGCCTCCCCCCCGATAGACATCAACAAGGAGGACCCACCATTTAGGCAGCCCATGGGGGTGTTTCACATTTAGTCTTATTTTCCCCTACATCTCCTCATATAGCTGAATCCACTAGAGAGAATGGCATGTGCAATGAGTTAACAGTGCTAGATAGTCTCTCATTTCTGCAAGGGGCATATGCCAGCAACCTCAAAGTATAGCAGGTGTTTTTTATTAATCTCCAGGAAAATCATACAATGTTATGTGCTCCCTGGTTGTGTACATCCCCTTCCTCAGAAGAATAAGAATGGGCCACAGCCCTTCACACTTTCATCTTCTTGCCTGGCGTCTCCAGTGGCAGGGCTACTAGTCAAATCCTGGTGAATTAGGTTGTAGTTAAGAAGCCATCCCTTTGCACCACAACGCCAGGACCAAGAGTCCATTAACCACTGATTTATATATGCTAAGAACCATACGTCAGAAGCTGAACTGACAGTTGGGCCTGTTAAGTCCAGTATGTAAATGGAAGGTGACAGTGTTTGTGTTGAAAAAATCACCTATCAGCAATTTAAAAAATCTTTATTAAACATTACATTTTTTAAAAGTTACATAGGTACATAGAAAAGAAAACAAACCATATTAACATTTCCTTTGTTATCCTTATTGCTCTTCACTGTTTTCTTTATAATATTTTTCATTCATTTCAGCATTATATAGATGGCTCAATTCTTGCCTACCCTCAGATTTCTCTCCTCCTCCTGAACACCATTCTGCATGTATTGTTCTCACAAATTCCATTTTCTTCGATGTAATTTTATCTGGTTGGCATAATGGTTAAGGTGTTTACCTTACAGACACAAGACACAGGGTTTGATAATCACATGGGGTAACTTGCTAGGCTTAAAATGGCCCACAAGGGTAGTTAGCCTAGTACTAATCTATGCATCTTTCCTTTTTCTAAAGACCCCACCTCTAGTTCTTTCATCTCCTTTACAATATCCAGTACTCCAGTTCTAGTTGGTTTAGATTTTGACTTCCAATTTCTAGTACTGGCTTTTTGCTTTTCTGGCAACCAGTACTATTAAATTTAGTAAGTCTTTATTATGTCTGGGCAATAAAGATTCTATATCCCAGGTCAAAAGCATAATTTTATTTAACATTTGTTGACCGGGAAAGTCCGACTAGGTTCCACAGATCCTGTTTTCAGCGGAGGCCCAAGGAGAAATGCTCCAGAAGCGTGTTTTTAGAAGGTGGGAGGAAACCCACACGAATGCAGGGAGAGCATGAAAACTCCACACAGAAGGCACCCCAGCCAAGAATCAAACCCGAGAACCTCTTGCTGTGAGGCGACAGCATTAACTGCTGCACCATTTTCCTTAGCTTTAACCATTTGCTCCTCCAACATTTCTGACAAAAAGTATTCTGCATGGATGTTTTAACATCTGCCAAATAATTACATTCCCCAAAAGCATATTCCCATTTTAAAAATTCTCTGATGTCTTATTAGCACATATAAATACCTACGCAAACACTTTTAATCAAAAATCTTAAACATTCAAGACTTTGTTGAATACTTGGGAGATGTATAGATGTCCTCCCTTTGCCCCTTTATATCATTTCCTCCCTTTCTTTTCTAACTTCCACTGATTTATTCTTATATTTATCAAGCAGTATATGCCCTTCTAATTATCCCCTTTTTAACAGCAACTTCCATACTAGATCCAACTAAAAACTACACCAAGCTAATATTTCACTTAGAAACGTTTAGGCAAAGAGAAAGGGAAGGGGATTGCTATCAGTTCCTGGTAAGGAAGGCAGTTTCTAAACTGCACTCCAAACTTCTCCTTGGCCTCATCACAGTCTATTACCTTTCATTCTCTGGTTATGTGGTCCTAAACTCTTGGTTCCTTTGCTAGTTTTCTCCAATAAATTCCAACCTCCTTTTGCCTGCTTTCTGTACCTCTACTTGCAGTCATCCCTACTGGTAAAATCTCCTTTCTACATTTCTGTGCTAGCTTTATTCTTAGAATGCTTCCTGCTACTTTATGAATATTATATTCTGCATGGCTGTTGTTATTCTTAAGTACTTGCATCCCAAATCCTACTTTCTGCTTTCTTGTCAACCCCTCCCCCCGGTTTCATCATCATCCCTATCCACTTTGACTTATAATATTCTATTTGTGTTATGGAAATTGTGTACCTCTAAAACAGCTCTTCAAATCAGGTATTCCTAAAACATGTTATTCTATGAGGTGAATCAACTTATCCTATTTAAACTCTTAACTTCTTCCCTCCCAAATAAATTCCTTCCATTCTTTATTAACTTATGGTCCACAACTGCTCATATACTTGATAAAAATATACTTAACCTATACAGAAAACTACAGAGACTAGAAATATTTTCACTGCTTGTATCTTACTATCCATAATCAAGAACTTCCAGCTTTTAAATGTATACATTATCTTTTGTTTAGTCTCTTCTGACATACTCTTAGCTGCTGCAATACAACTTTTTAATCCATACACCTAAATACTTCATCTTGCCATGTCCCCATAAATATAGGTTTTGTTAAAACAATTCATGTGTTGATTCACAGTTTAATATTATAGCCTTTGTTTTAATCTCCATTTATTTCATATTCTGAAAAGACATGAGACTGTCTCACAATGCTCCAAAACACCAAAATATCCTTTTCTGGATTTACTAATGAAAAAAAAATCATTTGCAAATAAAGCTAACACTTCTTGCTTACCATACCAGTTATATCCTTGAATTTTTGAGCCACTTTATTTCTTTGCTAATGGTTCTAAATATAAAGCAAATAAAGGGAAAAGAAAACACCCCTGCCTTGTTCCCTCTGTTCAAATACAGCTTGTCAGACAGGAGCCCTCCCACCTTAATTCTTGCCTCCAACCCTTCATATAGCCACCTAATTAACCATATGATTTTATCAGAGAATGCCCACCTTGTAAAATCCCTGACTGTATTGAATACTTTTTTGTGAATCGACCCACCAATAGCAGTGTTTTCTTGCTCTCTGCTTTCTTCTGGAGCATCGTTGCTCTATTGTTTTGAAATATTTGCCTCCCCTCCACGAAACCATACTGGTCCATACCTATTTGGCAATTGCGTAGACATTGTCTTAACTATTATAGGCATGAACACTTTATAATAATGGTTTAAAATTGAGACAGGTATGAAAAGTCGGGTATGAATGGTATTTACCCTCTTTGGAAATACAGCCACTGCAGCTTACTTCCAAGTGCCAGAAATAATTGTTGTGGAGAAGGTTTCTTACATGACCAAACTGTGGTACAAGGATTATGAACACCTGTGGTGTTTCACAGTACTGCTATGCATTTACATCAGTCTGGTATACTGAAGAGCAGCTAGTCAAAGTTGAGTACTTTTTATTGTTGCTTGCAGTATTTTTGTAAGGTTGAGTTTGGTGAAAACAGGGAGTAGATTGATCTTTGAAAAAGATTTCCAGTTTAAGCTGTAGTCTCCTATCAAGGCAGCGTTGTCTTGCAAGGGTATTATGACAAGTACAAGAAAAAGTAAATTTAGAAGGGTGGCAGAAGATGACACTGACATATAAGCTAGTAATGTAAGCAATTTAGTATGACCTCCACTGAATATTTCTACTAATAACATCCCTGGCTGTATCCTACATGAACTCAGGCATGAGCTCTCAGCTCCATTAGACACCCTATTTAACCAAAGCCTGAGCACTGGCTTCCTCACAGCTGAATGGAGGACAGCCACTGTCATCCCTCTACACAAAGTTGGAGCATCCACTGACCCAGGCAATTATAGGCCCATCAGCCAAACTAGCCTGACCTGCAAGGCCATGGAATGCATTATTGTGGACCTTATAAACAAGGACATTGGCAACCTCCAAACGCTTGACCCCACACAGTTTGGTTTTGTCAAAGGGAGCTCATGCCTAAACTTGGTAGACTTCTTCAAAACAGTCACCAAAGCCATGGATGAGGAGAAAATGGTGCACACCACCTACCTTGACCTAGCCAAAGCCTTTGACACCATTCCCCACTCGGGCATAATAGATAAACTCTCCCAGCTAGGCATCAACCCGTATGTTACCAGATGGGTAGCTAACTGGCTCACTGATAGACCCACTCAGTCAAAGTAGGGAATGCCACCTCTAGTAGTAGACCCATAATGAGTGGTATACCACAAGGATCAGTCTTGGGGCCTCTACTGTTTGGGATATACTTTTCTGAGGTGCAAGCTAAAACCAGTAGTCTGTGGCTGACCATGTTTGCAGATGACTGCAAGCTGGGTGCTGTCTTAAATTCCCCCTAGTGATGTGAACATCCTCCAAAAGGGCCTTACCCAAACTAATGACTGGTGACAGAAGCATGGCCTCAAACTGAATGCCAAGAGATGCATCATTATCACCTTTGGGGAAAATGTCACCCCCACTAATTATCACATTAATAACAACGTACTAAGCATACAGTCAGTCATGAGGGACTTGGGAACCCAGGTTGATAGCAACCTGACTTTTGACCACCATGTTGCCTCCGTTGTAAAGAAGGCTTTCTATATGGCCCACCTCATAAATAAAGGTATTTCATCCAGGAATAAGGAGGTAATAACATCCCTGTACTCCTCCCTTATCAGACCCATTATCAAATACAATGCCCCCTTCGGAATGTACCTTGCCAAGCACATGCAGCAGTTGGAGAGACCACAAAGGTTTCTGACCAGGAAAATCCAGGGTCTCAAATGGCTATCCTATACAGATAGGCTAAAAGCCCTGCCCTTCTACTCAGTCTCATACAGACTGCTCAGAGGTTACAGACTGCTCAGAGGTGACCTGTTTGTCTGGCATACAAGGTCATTTCAGACCCAACCTTGATGGATTTGCTGCATATCCGTAAGACAAATTCCACTGGTGCAACCTGCAAGCAAGGCCTTAACCTGGTCTGTGACATTAACAGAACTTGTTGTCAGGATAGGTCTGTGTCCCAAAGACTCCCTTGACTGTGGAATAGACTCTCTCTCCATGTTAAGCAGAGTACCTCTCTAGCCCTCTTTAAGAGGAACATGGACAACTTGAAAGGAAACAGAAAATACACCCCTGGGATCCCACCTGTGTCCTTGCTGGACAGGGGAAACAGGTGCTGACTTTGAGGGAAAATGGGCAAAATTCTTGGCTAGGCTTATAAAGGCCTCCGGGCCAATAGCCTAGTATCATCCTATGAACCTATAATCAATCTGGGCAATGATCACTTAAGGTTGTTTATACGATAGCTCTATGTGTGGGAGAAGAGATTATGACATATTCTTGTACTTCAGCTGTCTGCTGAAAAACAGGTAACACTGTATAGGTTTAGCCATGTTTAAGAGATTTTTTTAGACTCCTTTACTTATCCCTAGTATCTGCTGTTGTCTGACTGGTTAGGGCCTGCTTGTAAAGGAGGAGAATTGATCCTATGAGAAATAACAACATATAGTAAAGAGACATGTGCTGCGGTAGTGTTGTCGCCTCACAGTAAGACGTTGTCCTGTTCGATTCTCAACTAAAGCGTCTTCTGTGTGGAGACATGCATGAATGGGTGTACCTTCGTTGAAGGTTGTGCGTCAGGGCTGGCAACTCAGTACGTAAAAATTTATTGCTAATCATTAGTGGATCGGAGTTCCACTGTGGCGACCCCTAACCGGGAAAAGCCGAAAGATACAACAATAAAGAGACATGTAAACAAGAGCAATAAATTCAACTTTACATAATTATCAGAGTCAGCTGTATATTTTTGTACTAAAACACTTGCAAAAAAACAAAGTAACACAATTAATAAACACAGGGTAAGTGTATAACAGAAAAAATAATGCAGTTGGCCAATTTGGGTCATTTCCTGTCTTTTCCAGCCCCCTGCTATAAAGCACGCTTTAGCGCGATTTAGCCCGATTTAGCCCGATTTAGCGCGGAGTTGCTACTGTTGCACACTAGGGCAGCGCCGGTTAAGCAGGTTTAAACTATTCGGGCTACCTAAAGTCCACTCTTCAAATTTTCCCTTAAAACTACCTTCCTCGAACTATACTACTGATCTAATCAGCGTATCCTATAATTAAAAAGATCATCTCTACTTGACTCCAAGTAGACTATTCTCTATCTGTTAAACGTAGCACTTGCTCCTACAGTACTTATTACCTTGATACGGCACTCTTGTCATAGATAGTACCCCAAAAAGGCAACCCCCCATTTCTCGGTCACCCACGTCCCCGAATCTTTTAAAAGTTTTTTTGTCTATTCCTTCTAGCATGTCGAGGGATCAGTTGCTAGTGTCCTCTCCTGCTCAGCTGGTGAACCTGGGAATATTGAGGCAATGTTACAATTGCCTCATGTACACAGACAACCCTCTCCTCCTCCCACAAAACACAAATACATGCGAGAGATGCAACTACACGGCCAAACTGGAGGCTGAGCTCTCTCAACATAGGACTGGCAAGACCAGTCAGGAGGAGAAGGTTACCACACACACTATAGACCCAGTCTCACATATTACCATTACAACCTCAAATCATACACATAAACACACAAAGACATACTCGGAGGCTCTGATCAAAAATCTACCAAAACAGCAGAGGCCACCAAAGCAGACACCCAAACAACCACCACCTCAGAACACAACACCTGCAACACATAGACCTCACAGTCAGAGTGTCAAACAGTCACAGCCCTTAAGGCCAAACACAATGCCAGACACACTAGTCATTGGTGACTCCATAGTCAGACACACTGACGTCCCGCTCACCAGACTGAGTAAGGAGAAGGTCACAGTAAGCTGCCTGTCGGGCGCTAGAATCCGCCACATAACGCAAGCACTCAGGTCTCTCAACAGCAGGTACAAATATGATTCAGTCATTGTCCACGCTGGTGTAAACGACCTGAGACGCACCTCCTTGGACTACATGAAAAGAGACATTGAGGAGCTCTCTGATTATGTAGCCCAGACAGGTATGACCCTGACCTTGAGCAGTATCCTACCTTCACCAAGAATGATGCCACAATACAGAGATAAGATGATCAGCTTTAACAATTGGCTTAAACACTGGTGTCATTCAAAGGGGATCCAGTGTCTGTCTGCCTGGGATGACATGCTGGACAAGCCACGCTGCTTCAAGGGACGGCTTGCACCTGTCACCCTGGGATTCCGGATATTGGCAAAGGCTCTTGCCACCCCATAGTGCCTTTTTAGGCAAGGCTCAAATTCTAAACCTACCACCCTAGAACACAAAAAGGAAAAACTAAGGGTAATGCTGCTCAATGCCAGAAGTCTAAATCTCAAAATGCACGCACTCGAGGCCCTTCTCAGTATGGAGAACATCGATGTCTGTGCTGTGACAGAAACCTGGTTCAAGGCTCCTGAGAGCACCCCAGCTATCAGGTTTTACCTCATATCATGCTCCGGCCCCAAAATCTGGACAATACCAAGAAAGGAGGGGGTATCCATATTCATCAAGGACACCCACACCTCAAGACTGGTGGCAACGCACGATGCATCGGAGACCATCCAGGTGCAATTAACCATAGGCAAGACTGCTCTGCAAATTGTAGCATGTTACAGGCCACCCTCACAAACTCAGGAACCTCACATGGCCTTCCTGAAAACACTAGAGGGATAAATGTATCACCAAACACCATCATACTAGGTGACTTCAATTACCCTAATATAGACTGGGAACACTACTCAAGCCCAAACACCCTAGCCCAAAAGTTCCTGGAATTCATAAACTCAAATGCCATGGAACAACTAGTCACCATCCCCACAAGAGGAGATAACATACTTGATCTCATCATCACGAACATGGGAGCACAATGTTCAACACCGGAGGTGTACCCTCACTGGTGAGATCAGACCACAAACTAATCTCGCTGGAGGTCCTCATCCCACCCCACCTGAAATAAAAAGACCACAGTAAAGAACTTCTCAAAAGCCGACTTCACACTTCTAAAGACTAGTGTGGTCTCCTTTAAGGCCCCCGAGCCGGCGGAAAACATTACTCAAGCCGCTGAATCACTTACAAATGCCTTCTACCAGCACCTGCAGGACTGCATGGATAAGGCAATCCCAAGCAAAACAAAGACTCTTTGTACCAAAGGCAAGCATCCAGTCTGGTGGACCCCAGCCATAAACAAACTCTACAACAAAAGGAGGAAGCTACTACAAGATAGAGCAAAATCCTTAAAAGGTAAGACACCCTTGATCACTATAAGTAAAAACTAAGAGCTCTCATAAAATCATCCAAAGCAAATTTCGAGAGAAAAATAGCTAATGACTCAAAAGACAATCATAAGGCCTTCTTTAGCTATGTTAGAAACCTGGGAGGAAACTCCCAGATATGCTCAGAGCTAGTTCAAAATGATGTGAAGATTACTGATCCTACAGACATTGCCAACATACTGGCTGACAGGTTCAGTGCAAACTTCTCCCCTCCCCAAAAGGAGAGATATCTATACCAAACGATTGCAGCCCCCAAACATCTCCAGCCCAAGTGAGAACTGCTCTCCAAAGCAAAAACACAGCATCCATGGGACCTGATGGTGTCCCCGGCTGTGTGCTCCATGAACTCAATGAGGAATTAAACCCACAGCTAGGACAGCTGTTTAATCAAAGTCTTACCTCTGGATACGCACTCCAGGAGTGGCGCACTGCAACTGTGGTACCACTTCACAAAGGCGGTGCCTCCACCGACCCTGGAAATTACCGGCCCATTAGCTTGACAAGCCTTATCTGCAAAGCCATGGAGAGGATCATAATGGACCTCATAAATAAAGACATAGGGAATTTGCAGACTTTGGATCCAACCCAGTTTGGCTTTGTCAAAGGCAGATCATGCCTTTTAAACTTGGTTGACTTTTTCAAACAGTCACCAAAGCCATTGATGAGGGAAAGGCAGTCCATACAGCCTACCTCGATCTGGCTAAGGCCTTCGATACAATACCCCATTCGGTATCATTGAAAAACTCATCAGCTTAAATGTCAACCCATACATCACAAGATGGGTTGCAAACTGGCTGAGTGACAGAACCCACAGGGTCAGAGCTGCTGGCGCCATGTCAGACTCAAAGCCTGTCACAAGTGGTGTCCCACAGGGCTCAGTCCTGGGCCCACTCTTGTTTGGCATCTACTTTTCCAAGTACAAGCAAACACAGGAGGGTTATGGCTGACAAAGTTTGCAGATGACTGCAAACTGGGCCATAGTAGAAAACACATCTGACACAGATATCCTTCAGAAGGGTCTCACAGAAACGGATAACTGGTGCCAGAGCCACGGCCTAAAGTTAAATGCCAAAATGCATAGTCATACCCTTCGGGAAAAACAAGGTTACCCCTAGCTACCAAATAGGTGGCAATCCACTGAGCACAGAAGAAGTTATCAGGGACCTGGGGACCCAGGTTGATAGTAGTCTGTCATTCGACACCCATGTAGCTAAAGTAGTTAGGAAGACCTTCTACATTGCCCACCTTATCATGAAGGGATTCTCATCTAGATCAAGGGAGGTCATAGTCTCCCTTTACTCATCACTCATCAGACCAATGATTGAGTACAATGCCCCATTCGGAATGTATCTGACCCGACACTTGCAGCAGCTGGAGAGGCCACAAAAGTTCCTCACCAAAAGGATAAAGGGTCTCAAAAATCTGTCCTATGCTGCCCGACTGAAAGAACTCCAGCTCTATTCAGGCGCCTTCCGCTTGCCCAGAGGTGACCTTTTCCTAACATACAAGGCCATGTCAAACCCAGATTTGATGAATATGCTTCACCTCAAAAATCTAGATCCATCAGAGCCACAAGGGCGGAGACTTAAACCTTGACACGGCTATTAATAGGACGTGCTGGAGGGATAGATTCATCACCCAAAGACTCCCTATGCTGTGGAACAAAATCCCGGTACATGTGAGGCAGAGCACCTCGCTGGCCTTGTTCAAGAGAAATCTTGACCAATGGATGGGAGATCGCAGATATACCCCAGGGATTACCTCAGTGTCACTGCTCGACAGAGGCACAGAAAAATAATGGGTATAGTTCCCCATACTAAAGGGGTGGCCTAAGCCACAAAACGATGGGCTAGGCTTGTAAATGCCCTCGGGCAGATAGCCTAGTATGAACCTATGAACCTATGAACCTATGAACCTATATATTAAGTATATGATAACTGGTTTAGCACAGCTTATGGATTTCCCGCAGGTTGGGCTAGAACATTTCACAATTACATATACAATTTTAATTTGGCATACAGTAGAAATTCTGTTTTCTGTAAGGGATGTAAGATTTTGGTTTAACTTGATTTCACTTGGTAGAGACTTATAAACTTTAGCCATATATCTTAAGAACAGAACAGTTCTCAAAGTGATTGGACACCTTCCAGGCTGACATTAAGACTAACAGGAATTCCCTTAAAGGCTATACCAACTCAGAAAATGGCTAGTGTCTTAGAATAATTTACTAGCAACATTTCAGATTTACAAATTATATAAATGTATATGTTTGTATATGCCTATATGCGTGTGTGTGTGTGTGTGTGTGTGTGTGTGTGTGTGTGTGTGTGTGTGTGTGTATAATTCACTTTTCTTTTCTGTCTCAGATTTTTTTAATGACCACAAAGATGAAAATTTCATCTAATTAGTTTTATAAATCTATCAGTTCTCTTACATCCTAAGTCAATTATTTTGCAACTGAGACATCAAAAATGTGTATATATTGTTGCACTATAAAAGTCTAGGATGTAGGTGGGAATCTATTAACCTGGATCAATTTTCAAAAGACAGGCAAGGCTTTCTTCTGTATAAAATTTCTAACGTGTGATTACAATCCTTAACAAAGCAAGTCTCATGCAAGGTCATTTATAGGTCATCATCTAAGCAAACCAAAATACTTAATATGTCAATAGATTTACTTTTTTCTCAGAAGCTAGTATTGCAAATATGAAGAATTGTAAAGTATATTTTCCATATTGCCTGATACAGAAAATATTTATTAAGACTTTGAAGTGTTTAAGAAAAATCTGATTTTCTTTAACCATACCTGCAATGACCTTCATACTGAATAACATTAAAATTATTTTTTATTATGCCATTATATGATCACACAGATTGAGTAAACAACTGAAATTCAGTCCAAAATAATTTGTATAATATTAAAAACATGTTGCCAAACTATTTTGATATTCATTATTTCCTTCTTAAAGACTTCTCTACTGTATATGGAATTAAAATATACATAATGAATACACTCTTCCATGTAAAAATGTTCAAAAAGAAGAGACAGACATTCCTGGGAGGCATTAAAATTAATGCTTTATTTAATTTATTAATTAATTTATTTATTTCAATGTGATTCTTTTATAAATAACATATTTAGCCTAAGATTTTCTAAAAAGTTGATAAATTGTGTTTTGAATGAGAATTACCTATGTTGAGATTAAATAATGTAAACACTTGGCTGAGACAAATTCATAGCAAGAAATAATAATACTTTCAGCATAAACATGATTATATTTTGAAAAAATAACATTCGTATGTGCATTATTATCCAGGCAATTAAACCAAAATGACAAAGCTTTGTATGTCACTTTTCTTATTTTCATACAAATAGCTCCATGTATGAATCATTTTGTATTAAGAACGGCACACTAGAATTTGGTTCACTACATTTAAATGTTTATGAATACTGCTTTAACAAATTTTAGTATAACATTTATTGGACACATGGTAGAGTACTGCAGTAGATTAGTTAAGCAATACTCCCTGACTTGGTGTGGTTGTATAAGGATTTACCCATGGCTGGAGTGGTTTGATCAAGAGGGTGAAGCCTGAGTGATAAAGCAAAGCCAACTGTAGGTAAACCCTATACTTACACCCAAGAGTGGATTATTATTATTATTATTATAATACAATGACATTATATAAGAAAGAAATTGCTTACCTTTCTTAAATAATGTCTTTCTATAAGGGTCCTGAAGTGTTCCTCCATGTTTTTCCTTCTTTACTGATGTAATGAGAATACGTATGAGGCTTGCATCCCCACACTTGCAGAGTACATCAATGCAGTACAGGAGAATCAATGGAGAAAAGAAAATCTACGTTACTGTTTTTTCATCAAGATTTTATGAGGGACAGCACAGAAATAGAAGGAAATTCAGGTACGTTTCTGTTTCTTTATTTCTGAGAATGTACCCGATTTTTTTTTTTTTTGCTCTGTTCTTCATAATAGTCTAATAGAAACTATGGCTGCTCAATGGTACTTCAGTGGCTGGACTTTATTCTGTTGGTATATGCTTAACTTACAATGGGCATGCTGAATGGGATGTCCAATCAGAGTGCTCATTTCTAAATACAAATGAACCATCATAGTATAACAATAGCATGAAAGTATTGCTCAGGAATGAAAACTGCATTTAGCTTATGAACAGTGTTCTATACAATAAAAACATATTTTATAAATTAATGCAATATAATACATTTCAATATCAGGAAATCCAAGGACTCCATATTTCTATAATCCTATACAATTATTTTATGCTGTTCTTGATATGTTTCCCATCAAAAGGATAGGAATCCCACATTTAGCTCTTTAATTTGATTTCTGTAGGTGATAATGCAGTTATTAGCATTATACATATTTCTGATAATATAATTTGATCAAGTTTAATTTATCCTCCTAAATATATTTCACTTGAAACTGAATCCAACTGTTTCATATTATGAATATTAGTATAATGAGTATGTATTATGTTTTCCATTTTACATGACCAAAGGACATATAAATGTTTAAAGTGATTACAATTCCAATTAAATTTAAAATCACTTTTACCATAAGAATCTACTATCTGATACATTAATTCATTTATTTTTATTTGAGCTCTCAAATATTCTTAAACTCCTTTGATAAATGTTAATAGAATATAATCTGTAAATAAAGATGATTTTGTTTCTCCCCTCTGATCATTTCAAAACCTTTAATGCTGTTCTCTTGCCTTATTTTATTTGCCAAAGGACTCACTGCCTCAACAAATAATGAAGGTGAAAGGGTCAGCATTGTTTTGTTGTTTTTTTTAGAATAGCCAAATATTTTTTCAGCATTTAGCAATGAAACAGATCCATTTTAAAGAAAGATATTCTGACTTATTTGCTGCCTTAAATTGGTGATATCAATGTATCCAGCTGGAAGGCTGGATCACACTGTTATTTTTACATTACTGGAAACTTTATGTAATAAATAATCCTTAGTGGGAATATTTTACAGATTTTGCAATAATAACATCTATACCTGGAGCTGCAATGTGTTTTTATATGATATTTAATATGTTACATTTTGAATTGTTAGTTATAGAATTAATACTGTCTGTTATTAGTCTTTTATAACACTAATTCTACATTATTTTCTAATGTCAGATCATCCAGACTCAACTCGTTATTAATAATTTCAAAACAATTTTAAAACATATGCAAGATATCCTCAATTAATTTTTCTATTTCTTACAAAATGATTTTTCATACTGTTAAAGCTGTTTGACCTGGAATGCAAGGCTGATCCTCTAGCTATATTATGCATTAATTTACAGGTTTAGTGAGTAAGAGAATGTTTTATTTTTCTAGAACAAATGCAGTTTTATATCATAGTATATTGATTATCTCTTATGAGGTTTACAATTACTATAATTAAGGTCTTCTCAAATTCTGGTTACTTGACTATCCCATTCATTTAACTTATTTCTACACCAGTTTAAGATTATAAAATATAAATGCAACTTTAAAGCTTCTCATAAATGTTTATATTAGCTGTTTCATTATCATATGTTGAAACAAAAATGAACATTTTCAGTGCTAAGCCAGACTTTAAGTTCTTCTAATTGTATCTCATATAAAGAAATTTTATTAACATTTGCTAATTTTACACCTGATAACCAATGTAAGTATAAGCATATTATGATGGGGTAGGAGATAATTTGAACATTTTCAATTTTTACACATAAACTATTTTATGCACATATTTTATGTGTGTTGATGCACCAAAGATAAAAGGACATCGATTATAAAAAATGATTCTTCACTTTTAACATCAATTCAATCTTTTAAATTTTAATGTATTTACTCAATTTTACAGTCTTAGATGAGGCAACATTTCTTGTTTTTTTAATAGCATTAGAATCTTCTTTATCCAAATAAAAACTCTTCCCCAAACTCGTTTGTCTTTCATATTCTCTAATATTTAAATAATTATTCACAAATGTAGCTCCAACTGACATAACGCAATGTATAATAGATAAAATAGTTTATTTTGTACTTCAATAACAACTACTGCAAAATCCTTTTATAATCATTAAATTGGAATTTAATTCTTGTCATTAAAATACTATTCTTTCTATAGTTTGAGATAGCATCACTTTTATATTTAAAATATTTTAAAACTCTACCTCTTTTGTAGCAACTATTAAGTTTGCTAATACTTGCAGAAATGAAATGAACTAATGTCATAGACTAAATGGTTTATTAAACTGAAAGAATCACAAAAGTTTGATTTAAATGGTGGGTATCTTAGTGCACATAATAATTTTTCTATCTATAACAACTACCATTGGTAAACCTATTATTTTTGTAAACCTTTTAGAAGCATTCAAAAAGCTTTATACAAAATTAAACTCAACTTAGTCTTGGAATGTACACATTACTAGTCTATTTAATATCAGTATAATTAAACTATCCCACTAAGGAATCCTAAGTAATCTATGTACCAAACAATTGCAACAAAACTTCAGCACACTTCATTAAAAATAAAAAAGGAGCTCAAATAAATCAAATTCAGTACTAGTGAATTTGAAAATATTTAATTTTACAGGTCTAGGTCTTCAACAAACCCTTTAGCATATTATTGTCAATATTTAGATTTAAACAAGTGAGCAATTATAAATCACTCTCTTTTTTTATTGTTTCACTCCTCTTTTTCCTTATTAAGGATAAACAATAATATGTTTTCTTATTGTATCTAACCCATGATGTCTGACAAACTGTGACATGATTTCCTTTAAAACAAAAATACTTACATAGAATGTCTTTGATATAAAAATATTCAAAACTGTATTCTTATTTTTTCAACAAATGTTCATAAAGAATTTATGCAACAGATATAGAATGTATAACAAACTTTTATAGAGCATATTAGTACCATCAATGTTGGATTCCAGTACATTTTTTCAGTTTCTTTTCATTAATACTGTTATATTTTATGAGAGGCACATATTTTTATAATAATACTCAATTTCCATCACACTTATACGTACTATCATACTTAATCCCATATACATCCAAGATCTCTAACAAGTGATTTGAGGGATAAATATTTTTATATACTGTTGTAGTTCTTAATGACTAGTCTATGTAAAGACAAAGAGTCACATCTGTTATTCAGGTCTTAAGATACTTAGAATGACTTTTGGTAATTTATATAGACTTACAAGCATTATTAATTTCTTTATAGGTTCCTATGTAAGTATAAGGCTAGCTGCCCCTGCAAGCCATTTTAAGTCTATCAAATTTTCCTTTTGGTGCCTTAATTAACCTCATTTGGTAATGGATTGGCCTTATACATTCATAGGTCTATAATTATATATTACCCCAATGAGAATAACTGGAATCATACATAGATAATTTAAGAAGACATAAGCATGGGATAAAAGATTTAGGAGCTGCTTCTGTCCATTAATGGTACAGGGGGCATTCCTGAAGTATGCTCTCTGTTTCCAATTGATAGATACAAGTTGTGCTTGAATATAAACAGGGATGAGTTATGTCTTATGTGGATGGGGTGTGTGTTCCAGAGCAGTGGTATCCTCTGCAAGATGCATCTGTGGTTTAGATCCCTAGGTCAAACATTTTTGATGTAATTTCACTTGCTGATGTGCAGCAAGTCCATCAGTATTGGATTACAGGATGCCTTGTAAGCTAGACTTGGGTCACCTCTTAGCAGTCTGTAAGATAAAGAGTATAGTGACAGGGCTTTAAGTCAGCCCATGAAGCACATATTGATTAGGGCTTCTATCCTTTTAGTTAGGTATCTCTGTGGGCATTCTGGTTGTTGCATATGTCTGGGCAGATATATAGGTTCATAGGTTGTTTACTAGGCTAACGACTACAAGGGCCTTTTTAAGCCTAGCCATGCATCCCAAATCTCTGACATGTTCTGATAGCCTTGATAAGTGTAAACATGGGCCTAAGAGATGAACCATTTACAGGTTACCTGTGTTCATTAGAGACTTAGGTGCCAAACCAGGGACAAATTTCTGTTTTTCCATCCAATTGTCCAAGTTTCACTTGAACTGGGTTAAGGAGGAACTCTGCTTCACATGGATTGGGAGCCTGTTCCATAGACGGGTAGTCTCTGGGATACATGCCTATCTCTCCAGCAGGTCCTATTTATATCACAGGCAAGGTTTAAGTCTTTAGAATGGGTAACTCTGGTGCTGTTTGTTTTGTGGATGTGCAGGAGGTCCATCAGAGTGAGGTCTGACAATGCCCAGCATGCTAGGCATAGATCTCCCCACAAAAGCCTGTAAGAGACAGAAAACAGGGATAGGGCCTTGAGGCAGTCTGCATAGTACATATTACTTACACCCTGTATTCTTTTAGTGAGGAACTTTTGTGGACGTTCCAGTTTGTGCATATGCTTGATTAGATACGTTCCAAAGGGAGCATTGTACTCAGTGATAGGTCTGATAAATGCTGAATAAAGTGGAAAGTACAGTTGTGTACCTACCATAAATGTAGATGTTCGAGTGTATTCACTGTTGCAGTCATTACACTTGGGTTATCCTGCTGGCAGGCGACCTGCAGTCGGCCCGAGTTCCAAAGTCTTGTTCCAGCGTTGGTTGCTGTCGCCTCTTCCCTGACGTCAGTGCGCCAGGGGTATAAAAATTGCAACCAACACCATTTTCTTCAGTTTTTCTTGCCCCAGATGTCAGGTGCCCCCAGATATGAAGGCTGAAAAGATAAAAATATGCCAAAAAATGCATATATTACTATAAACATTTCCTTCATCTACAAGCAAATACACCACATAGGTTGTATAGAGTTGAGAAGTACAGAATAGTCCCAGCAAAGATGGGGATGGTGGGTGGGTAACCTGGACTGCAACAGTGAATACACTTGAACATCTACATTTATGGTAGGTACACAACTGTACTATGTTCATCATGTTTCACTGTTGCAGTCATTACACTAGGGTAGAATCCCAAAGCTGAGGTTGGGTGGCTGGGTCTAGATTGGATTTGACAAGGCTAACAAGCCCTGCAGAACTGCAGTGGCAAAGCCTGCTCTGGATTTGGAGTAGAGAGGTAGGTGGTGGTGCTTGGTAAAAGTGTGCCCTGAGCTCCAGGTTGCAGCTTCTAATATGTCTTGGTTGGTACCCCTCTGAGGAAAGCTGCTGAAGTGGCTGCTGCTCTGGTAGAATGAGGCCTAATGCCCTTAGGCACAGATTTGCCATGTTGTGCATAACAGAAGCGGATGCAGTGTCCTATCCATTTGGAGACTGTCTGCTTTGTAATAGGTTTTCCTTGTGATCCTGCAGCATATGCTACAAACAGTTGCTCAGTTTTTCTGAAAGCTTTTGTTTTGTCCAAGTAAAATCGTAGCTGCCTGTGTATATCCAAAGCGTGCAGAGGTCTTTCCCCTTTATTCTGGGGATTTGGGTAGAAAGTAGGCAAATGAATGGTTTGGTTTAAGGCCACAGTGGAGACCACTTTTGGCATGAATGTTGGGTTTGTCCCTAGAGAAACCCTGTCCTGGTGAAAAATGAGGAAAGGTTCCACAGCCATCAATGCCTGTAACTCTGAGACTCTTCTTGCTGAAGTTATTGCTAGGAGCAGAGCAATTTTCCATGACAAGAATTTTAGATCAGCTGTGCTAGCTGGTTCAAATGGAGGCAGTGTTAGTTTTTCTAAAACAAAATTGAGGTCCCAAGTAGGTACTGGTGCTCTCCTAGGGGGTCTTATATTCTTTGCCCCTCTGAGGTACTGACGTAGTAGAGGATGTGAAAAAATAGGAGGATCCATATTGTAATGAGCTGAAATGGCAGAGGCATGGATTTTAATAGATGAAAAAGATAGGCCTTTGTCCAACATCTCAGTTAGGTATTGCAAAATCTGAGGCATATTAGGGACCAGTGGGTCGGGCCCTTGTGCCTGGTTCCAAGCACAGAATCTCTTCCATTTTTCTGCATAAGACTTCCTAGTGCTGGGTCTCCTGGCTTCCAAAATTACATCCATAACAGCTTTAGAGAGAGGTGCAGTCTGAGTGGCTACATTATCTGCCATGCTGCCAGGTTTAAGATTCTGAGTTGACTGTGTAGAATCTGATTGTTTTGCTGTGTCAGAAGATGAGGGATTTGAAGTAGTGGCCAAGGTGGGCCTTGGGACAAAGTCTTTAGGATTGGGTACCAGTGCTGGCGTGGCCAGTCTGGTGCAATCAGGCTCATTTTTGGCCTCTCTTGTCTGACTTTTAGAAACACCTTGGTGAGAAGAGGCATCGGAGGGAAGGCATAGACTGTCAGGTTTTTCCAGCTGAAAGATAGAGCATCCACTTTCCATGCTTGCGAGTGATAAGTCCTTGTGCAAAATTTCTGTATTTGGCAATTGTGAGGGGAGGCAAAAAGATCTATGTCTGGGCGTCCCCATTCCCTTGTTATCATGTTGAGCATTTGTGGATTTAGCTTCCATTCATGAGGATCCATGAGATTTCTGCTTAGTTTGTCTGCCACTGTATTGTTTGTTCCTGGTAGGAATTGTGCTTGCAGATGTACCTGGTAGGTCAGTGCTGTGTTCCACAAAGTCATGGCTTGTCTGCATAGGGGGTAGGAATGTGTGCCCCCTTGCTTGTTTATGTACCACATAACTGTGGTATTGTCCGTCTTTATTAATAATTGTCCTGGATGTATTAGGTCCTTAAAGGCTATCAGGGCATTCTGTACAGCTAGCATCTCTTTTTGATTGATGTGAAGATGCATTTGTTCCTTGGGCCACGTGCCTTGAATACATTTTCCTGCTATATGTGCTCCCCAGACATAATCCAATGCATCCGTTGTTATTGTCTGCCTGGCTGTAGGTAAGGTGAAAGACTGTCCCTTGTTGTGGTGACAGGCCTGGGACCACCATCGAAACTCCTGTTGTAGGCAGGGAATCAAGGTTATGATTGTCTCTAGGCTGTGACAATGCTGAGTCCAAACACTTTTTAGATACCATTGTAGTTTCCTCATATGCAGTTTGGCATATGGAATTAGTAGAATGCAAGATGCCATGAAACCCAGGGCCTGCAGAATTTTTCTTGCAGGGAGCTGGGTCTTTGTTGCCATCATTTGAAAGTAATGAGTCAGTTGCCTTTGTTTGTCTGGTGTGAGATAAGCCATCTGGGCAGTTGTATTTAAGCTTGCACCCAGGAATATTATCTCTTGACAGGGCACTAGTTTTGATTTCTTTTCGTTTACTGTGTACCCTAGGCAAATTAGCAATCTTTTTACAAATGCCAAGTGCTTTAGAAAAATGTCCTTGCTCTCTGCTTGAATAAGGCAGTCGTCCAAGTAGGGATATATTTGAATTCCTTTTTGTCTAAAAAATGCAATTACTGGTGCCAGGCATTTTGTGAAGACCCTGGGTGCAGTAGATAAGCCAAAGGGCAGTGCAGAGAATTGGTAATGCATTGAGCCTGCTATAAATCTGAGGTATCTTCTGCACAATTGTCTGATTGGGACGTGCAGGTATGCCTCCTTGAGATCCAAAGTAACTAGCCAAGCCTCCTTGCCCAGCATGGGCAGAAGTTGTTCTAGTGTTAACATTTTGAATTTTGGAACATCCAGGAAAGTATTTAGGATTGACAGGTCCAGTATTGGTCGCCAGGCTTTGTCTTTTCTGGGTACTAAGAAAAGTTGTGAGTAAAATCCTTGGCCCTGTTCTTCTTGTGGAACTTTTTGAATAGCTCCCATATCCATAGGAGCAACAATCTGTTTTTGTGCCTCTGCCCATTGGTTTTGTGGCAGGTTTGGCATACCTTTTGGTTTTGGAAGCATGTGGAAGTGGAACCTGTACCCTTGAGAAACTATATTCAACACCCATTGGTCTTGGGTGATCATGTGCCAATTTTTTGAGAAAAGTGCTAGCTTTCCCCCTAGGGGTGCTGTCAACTGGTAAGAGCTTGGCATTTGCAGAGGGAAGTCATTGTGATTGCTTTCTATAAGGTTGTGATTTGTCTTCTCCTCCTTTGGGGGCTGAAGCACCCCATTGTTTAGGTCTGTAGGAGCATTGGGGCTGAGATCTGCCTCTTGGGCATCTGTATCTGCCTCTTTGTCGCCTGTCTGACACTGGAAAGGACCAATTTTTTGAAGGCCAGTTTCTGCTAAATCTAGGTGGTTGAACCTGTAAGAAATCTTTCACAGTTTGCATTGACTTTGTTTTATCCTCCATTTTCTTTAACACCTCTTCTGCCTTAACACCAAACAAAGTATCATGCTGTAGTGGAGCATCCAATAATTTTACTTTAACATGGTCAGGTAAACTTTGTTCTTTCAACCAAGCATGTCTTCGAATAACTGAGCCTGTAACTGCGGCTCTACAAGAAGCCTCTCATGAATCAAAACCACATTGCAGAGTATGCTTTCCCACTTATTCAACTGCATGCAATAAATCCTGCATTTCTTTACTGTCAGGACTTTCTATATTTGTAACCATTTTCTGCTTTAATAATGACATGAGATACTGTTAATGTTTAAGCATGTGAAACTGACAGTTTAAAGCTCTTACAGCTAAAGTAGCAGAAGTGTAAACTTTTTCCCCCCATCTGTCCAGAGCTCTGGAATCCCTATCTGAGGGGACAGGATTTTTGGCAGTGGAAGCTTTAACCCCTTTAGGACCCTGAGAAATTCTTTCTGGGTCTGCAGTTTTTGTAAAGAAATTTATGAGAGTCAGGGACCCTGTAGTACTGTCTGGCTTTACCGGTGCAGGGGGTAAAGAATCTGGAGACAGACTGGATTAAAAAAAACATCATCTACAATAACAAGTACAGGGGGGATAGCCAGGGGCCTGTGCTGAGGCAATAAAAGGAAATCTCTGAGCCTTTTCTTAGATTCTGAGTAATCCTGGCTCTCCCAATAGAAATTCTCCCTCATGGTGTGTAGGGTTTCCCCAAAAGAGTAATCCTCAGGCAGTGAGGCTGAAGGAATGGACTCTTCAGCATCAGAGTCCTCATAGGGAGGGAGAGAGTAGCCCTGGTCAGAAGAACAATCAGAGGAAATGGAAACCTGATCAGAGGAATCATAATCAGTGTCTTGCCTAGGCCTTTTGTCAGGAGGGGGATGGGAGCCCCTGATTAAAGTAATAAGGTCTTCGGCCATTTTAAGCATCTGTTTCTTTGGCATGGATGACTGTTCAGGAGAATGCTGCACTTGTTTCTGTGTCTTTAATGGTGTTTTTGACTTTGCCTTTGCTGCTGTAGTAGCTTTAATTGTAAGCTGTGAAGGTCTGAAAACACCCTCAGAAGCCGGTGCCTGCTCAGCGGCTCCAGACCCATCTGAAGGTATAGTTTCCGTAGGCCCAATACCTTGAGTTTCCACAAGCCTCAGTGTCTCCACGTGGCTGTCAGTTACAGCATGTGGCTCTGAGGTAGCAGGTGTCAGGGGCTGCGAAAGCGCCTCACTGAGAACCGGCAAACTGGCGACTGGCCTAGAAGAGGCTGCGTCATTGGTTTTGGACCTCGGATGCCTGTCTTTCTTTGTCTTTGCATTATACATTCCAGTCATCGTTGTTCCGACGGCATTATGTAATTAAATCTTCATCCAAAATAATGTAAAGCAAAATCAAACCGACGTTTAATAGTGCATTTATTGAATCTAGCACAAAACTGACAACTAGTAACATCGTGGTCAGGGCCTAGGCAAGGAATGCGGTAAGAGTGAAAGTCCTTATGAGGTATTTGCTTCCCACAAGAAACACAATTATTAACTTTTACTGACATCGATCTGGAGCAAGAAAAAGTTTCCCCAACGGGGTACTTAGCTTTAATAAAGACTTCAGTTCTGAAATTCAATTTTGAAAATCTCAGGAGTCGGCCGACCGGCACTTGTGAATTGCTTTTGCTTCGGGCATTGCGCGGCAAGAAAGACTGAAGAAAATGGCGTTGGATGCATCTTATATACCCCTGGCACACTGACGCCAGGAAAGAAGCAACAGCAACCGACGCTGGACCAAGACTTTGGAACTCGGGCCGACTGCAGGTTGCCTGCCAGCAGGATAACCCAAGTGTAATGACTGCAACAGTGAAACATGATGAACATCAATGACTTCCTTGGATTAGATGCCATACCTTTGTTTATAAGTTGCGCAACATAGAATGATTTCCTCACCACTGTAGACACATAATGATTAAAGGCTAGATTACTATCTATGTGTGCTCCTACGTTCCTGACTACTGGGTCAACTCTAAGGGGTGTGTTTTCAATATGATAGTTACCAGGGATGGATGACTTCCCAAAGGATACTATTATGCATTTCCTGGCATTTAGTTTTAGTCCATGGCTCTGACACCAGTTGTTCATTTGTGTCAGTCCCTCCTGGAGAACATTTGTGTCAGTGTGAGATTCAATGACAGCTCCTAATTTGCAATTATCTGCAAACTTAGTCAGCCAGTGACCACTAACTTTGGCCTTGACCTCTGAGAAGTAAATGGCAAAAAGAAGCGGTCCAAGGACTGATCCCTGAGGGACTCAACTTCTGACCTCTTTCTAGAGGTGGGCTCCTAATTCGAACTTCCTGGGTCCTGTCTGTGAGCCAGATGGCTATCCACACTGGGTGACATATGGGTTTGTACCTAACATCTTGAATTTGTCAGCAATGCCCGAGAGGGGTACTGTGCCTAATGCCTGCCACCAGGTTGAGTAGGCTGATCTGCCCTTGATGAAACCAAACTGGGTTAGGTCCAGTGTCTGGAGGTTTGCTATATCACTATTGATCATCTCCATGATAATTCTTTCCATGGCTTTACATATAAAAGTAGTGACACTTATGGGTCTGTAGTTTCCAGGGTCTGTAGATGGCTCTCCTTTGTGCAGAGGGATGATTGTTGCCTTTCTCCATTCATGAGGCACAAAGCCTCTTTGGAGGCTACAGTTAAAAAGTAATTTGAGACGCCCTGATAGGTCATGTTTCATGCTATTTAGAAGGCATCCTGGGATATTTTCTGGGCCCGTTGATGTAGTGTTCTTGGTCTTAGAGAGAGCATTAAGGACCTGCTCCCTAGTGATAGTAGGGGGAGTTATATTTGATATTTCCTGAGGGAAGGTTGAGGGGTAGAAAGGGGTAACACTGGAGTTGAATTTATCTGCCAGGAGACTTGCTATGTCTTCTGACTCAGTATAGGTGGCTCCATTTACAATGAGCTCTGCACACAATTGTGTATTGCCTTTGAAGTTGTGGATATAGCTAAAGAATGCTTTGTGGTTGTCCTTGGCCTGGGAGGCCAAACTTACCTAAAATCTGGCCTTGGCAGACTTTATTTGTCATCTGAGTTGTTTGTTTAGTTTGATGAGAGTTCTTTTATCCTTCTGTGTGCTGTACCTTCTAATGTTTGCCATGATTTTCTTCCTCCCATTATACAGCTGATTGATTTTGTGATTCCACCAGGGTGGCTTGTTTTTTGAGTTTGTTCTGTACTTCTTAGTACTGGGTACAGCTGCCTCTGTGCAGCTATTAACATGCTTGTACAGGGTTTCTGTGAACAATTCTGCATAGGCAGAAGTGTTGTCAGGGTTTATAGGGGCTTGAAATTTTGCCAGGTTGTCACTTAATAGCAGGAGTGTTAGAATAGTTCCTGAATATTCCAGGTTTAGCTGGGGGTCCAGGTTTTACTTTAACTTCAAAGGAGACCATTTTGTGGTCTGACCTTACAAGGGAAGGCATTACAGTAGGGGGTGTGCAGCAGTCTCTCATATTAGTGAGGACCAGATCCAGTATGGTTGCACCCTTGGTTGGTGTATTGACTATCTGGTCCAGGGAGTTTGTGTTTACAGAATCCAGGAATCTCTGTGCAGGTACGTTTGGTGTCATATAGGATTCCCAGTTAATAGTGGGGTACTTAAAGTCACCCATAGATATAGTATTGAGTTGGATGGTTAGTATTTCTAATAAGTTTAAATACATGGTATGGGTTTCTTGAATCATAGAGAGGGACCTATAGCTTGCAAGGAAGTGGTACTGGATTTTTACCTATGGTGATTTGAACATGGAGCAGCTCAAGTGCATTGTCCTGTCTGACCATCCTTCAAGTATACTTATTTTTGATGTAAATAGAGACACCTCTACCTTTAGTCCCTGTCTGTGAAGTAGTTGGCCTAAATGTGTGGAAGGCATTATAACCTTGCACTGTTGGTGTGTTCTTCTGTTGGTGTGTTCTCAGTGGCTTTAAACCTTGTCTCAGTGATTGCACATATGTCAGCATTCTGTAGGGTAAAGACAGCTTCTAGTGAGTGGAGTTTTTTGTTTAGACTCCTAGCACTGAGCAGTAATACATTTAGATTTTCTTGGTTTTGATTTGCTATGTCGGAAGTACTTTCAGTTTGGCATTGCCTAAAAAAGGCACTATGGGGGAAGACAATGTTTTTGCTAATATTTGAAAGTCTAGAGGGGAGGGGTGCAGATCATCCCTTGCAAAACATTGTGGTATGTTGTTTATGCCAAAGTAGGCATTACTGCCCTAATGAGGGTTAAGTAAAGGGGGGACAATAACATCCCTAGATCTAAACACAATCCCTTTGTTTGTAAGATGTGTATTATAGAAGGAATTCCTTACAACAATGGGCATATTTGCTGAAATTTAGGTCATTATCCACATAAGTTCCCAAATCCCGAACAACTGAGTCAACTGTTAGGGGCATACTGTGGTAGTCCCCTGGGGTACATTACTTCCCAAAGGATAAAGGATACAATAACACATTTATTTGCAGTCCATGATTTTAGCACCAGTTATTTATTTAGGACAAACCTTCCTGTGTGATTGCTATGTCATTTAAGGATTCACAGACTATTCCTAGATTGCAGTCATCTGCAAACTTAGTAAGCCAGAGCTCTTTAGTATTAGGTTTTACTTCAGAGAAGTAAACACCAAACAGGAGAGGTTCCAGCAGAGGACCGGGGGGGGGGGCTCCACTGGTGAATGGCCTCTTTGTGGAAGTAACATCCCCAGTTTGATTTCTCTTCATCCTATCTGTGAGCCAGTTGGCAATCCAGTGGGTAACACAGGAGTTTACTCACAATTTATTCAGCTTTTCTATTATGTCTGACTAGGGGATTGTGTCAAAAGCTTTGGCCAGGTTCAGCTATGCGTTGTGTACCATTTTGCCTTCATCTATTACTGTGGTGACTTTTTTAACAAAAGTCCACCAAATTGAGTAAGCATAACCTACCCTTGACAAATCCAAAATGAGACAGGTCCAGTATTTAGAGATTCATAAGTAGGGTTACAGTTTTTCCTTTCTTCACATACGGCACATATACTTTATCACCCATGTAGTTATCTACTGATTTCTTAAAAGCTTTCAAGTTATTTAACAGACAGATGTAAATAGGAATGTTATTCCATAAAACCACCATTGTATTAAATATATGAGTATTTTTATTAGTGTTACATAGTCACGTCTTAAAATTTGCATTACTATATCGAAGTGCCTAATTACAAGCAAACATATCCATGTTAAACACAACTTGCAAGACTGGTTCTTGAAATACTTTATAGGCTAATATAAGCTTTCCTCATACATAGCTGTAAAACAGATTCTTTATGGAAGCTAATCTTTTGGTGAATTTTCTCTGTACTCCTTCCAGTTTACATAACTGTCTCTTGAGTGTACAAACAAAAAAACATTTTTGTACTCGAATATCGGTTTTGTATAAGATTTAAATGAAGTAGTAAGATATTATTTTTACTTGTTATGCATTTTCCTTAATGCTTGACTACAAAAGATGTCAATGTGTTCTTCAGAAGACAAATTTGAAGAAATCACTATTCCTTGGTCATTATATTGATCTACTTCCTTCAAATGACATGCAGAAGATTGAAGAACACAGGCGACTTTGCTTTCATTGGTACCTCTAAAGAGTACATATCCCAGAGTAAAGGCTACTTGGAAGTACGTTGGAACTAAAACACGAAGCTATAAGAGGAGAACCAACACCTAAACAACAGAAGTGGATTTGACTTTAGCAAAATGTCCCAGAAAATAGTTGAAAACCATAAAATAAATATGATATAACAAAGTATGAATTCAGTTTTGTGAAGAAAAATCCAGACCTGGACAGGACAGATGAGCGCTACATTAATTAGTTGTTTGTCTTTTCAGCTTTTCCCGGTTAGGGGGTCGCCACAGCGGAACTCCAGTCTGCTAATGATTGGCAGTAGATTTTTATGGTGCCGAGTTGCCAGCCCGACGCCCAACCTTCAGTGAAAGCATGCCCATTCACACATGCCTTTCGGAGGCCACTCGACCACGGGGAGGATATGCAGACTCCACACAGAAGGCACTCCAGCTGAGAATCGAACAGGAGAACCTCTTTCTGTGAGGCAACAATGCTACTGCTGTACCACCATGGCTTACCAGTGTTACATTAATTAGTGTTGTGTGCTTATTTATACAGAAAAAATGTTGTGCCTAAAAACGTCCCAGAACATTCATCAGTAAACCATCATGGTTGCACTTGATAGTCCATAATTACAGACACATTACATTTCATTGGAGGAGAATCTGAGATCGGGAATGTGATTGGGGAATAGGGATACATCCCGGATTGGACTATTAAGGCACAGTGAATAAGGACATTGGCGATGGGATTAAACCAATGTGGGAGCTAATGAATGAGGTATAGTGCGAATGATTAGGTCTGTCTTTAATGGATCTGATGGGTGCAGAGGAAGGAGTGGGTGGTGTGGTGATGAAAATAATGGGGAAAGTAGAATCGGTGGGTGGGTAGGGTGTTATGTGAGTGGCCTCACAGATCAGTCGTATTTTTAAAAATTAAATTAAAAATAAAAATAGCTACCATTATATAAAGGATGCTTTAACAGCTGAAACACAGTATAAACATAGCGAGAGCGCTTGTGAAAGTCAGACAAAAGGGCATAAAGCAGATTTGTGGGTGAATACAGAGTGAAAATACGTATTACAGCTCAATAAGGATAAAAAATAAAACTATAGTAAAGAATATGTATGTAAAAACCTAAGACGTACATAACAAAAATAGAGCCTTAGTATCAGAGAGGGATGCAATGTAAAAAGTATATAAAATCAAAAGTACAGATAGTGGAGCAACAAACGCTGGGTGGAACAAATTACAGATCAGAAAGGAATAACTATAGCTAGGACAAAAGACATACTAACCAAAATTAGAGCATTAGTATCAGAGAGGAGTGCAATGTAAAAAAAATTATAAACTATAAAAATATATAAAAAATGGAGCGACCACACTGGGTGAATTATATATTTTTATAATTTATAATTTTTTTTTACATTGCACTCCTCTCTGATACTATCTCTAATTTTGGTTAGTACTTCTTTTATTTATAGCTATAGTTATTTCCTCACTGATCTGTAATTTGTATTTTCACTCCGTAGTCGCCCCAGTGTCTCCTTTCTACCCTTTTGTTTGGCTTCCACAAGCACTTTGGTTATGTTTATATCATTTTCCACTTAGCGTTTGTCGCTCCACTATCTGTACTTTTGATTTATATACTTTTTATATTGCAACCCTCTCTGATACTAAGGCTCTCTCTTTGTTATGTATGTCTTAGGATTTTACATACATATTCTTTACTATAGTTTTATTTTTATCCTTATTGATCATTCACACTATAACTCATTCATTAGCTCCTGCTTTGGCTTAATCCCATCTCCAATGTCCTTATTCACCGCCCCTTAATAGTCCAGTCAGGACTCTATCCCTATCCCCTCAATCACATTCTCGATCTCAGATTCTCCTCCAATGAAATGTAATGTGTCTATAATTATGGACTAACAAGTACAAGCATGATGGTTTAGTGATGAATGTTCTGTGATGTTTTTAGGCACAACATTTTTTCTGTATAAATAAGCACAGCACTAGTTAATGTAGCACTCATCTGTCTTGTCCAAGTTTTAATAAAATGGTTTAACTGATCACACTTTGACGGTCTGGACTTTTCTTCACAAAACTGAATTCATACTTCGTTATATCGTATTTATTTTATGTTTGTTAACTATTTTCTGGGACATTTTCATAGGTTCATAGGTGTGTACTAGGCTAATGGCCCTGGGGCCTTTACAAGCCTAGCCATAGGATTACCCTGGCATCATGCCACCCAACCTCAGTTCCTAATGCCTCTGTCGAGATGAGCCACTGGAATTATCCCTAGAGTGAATTTTCTATTTCCTATCTACTCGTCAAGATTTCTCTTGAAGAGGGTCAGTGAGGTGCTCTGCTTGACATGTATGGGAAGTTTATTCCATAGCATGGGCAGTCTCTGGATTATGAACCTGTCCCTCCAGTATGTTCTGTTGATTGTGGTAATGAGGTTGAGGTCTTTGAAATGTGTGGTGCGGAGGGATTGGGATTTCTTTAGATGTAGCATTTCTAACAGAGATGGGTCAGATATGGCTTTATAAGTCAAGTAGAGATCGCCTCTAAGTAGGCGATATGAGACAGAGAATAGTTGGAATTTTTGAGTCTGTCCATATAGGACAAGTGTTCAAGGCCTAGGATCCTCTTTGTGAGGTACTTTTGCAGCCTCTCCAGTTGTTGCAGGTGTCTAGTGAAGTGCATGCCAAATGGGGTATTGTACTCAATGATTGGCCTAATGAAGGAAGAATAGAGGGAGACAATGACCTCTTTCTTCCTGGATGCAAAACCCTTAGTAATGAGATGTGCTACATAGAAGGACTTTCTGACCACAGTGGCAATCTGGTGATCAAAAGAGAGGTTGCTGTCAACCTGTGTTCCCAGATCTCTTATAATGCCTACTGCATTCAGTGGACTACCATCAATGTGGTAATTCATGGGAACCAGGTTTTTCCAAAGGGGATAATGGCACATTTTTTGGCATTGAGCTTAAGGCCATGGTTTTGATACCAGTTGTTGGTCTAAGTGAGGCCTTTCTGTAGGATGTCAGCATCACTTGGGGAGTTAATAATGGCTCCCAAGCTCCCAACTTGCAATCGTCTGTGAACTGTGTCAGTCAGAGTCCCTTTGTGTTGGCCTGGACTTCAGAGAAGTAGATACCAAACAGGAGAGGACCCAGGACCGAACCCTGTGGGACTCCACTCGTGACTAGTCCGCAGTCTGACTTGGAGTCAGCTACTTTCACACTGTGGGTTTTATCTGTGAGCCAGTTTGCAACCCAGCTAGTGATATTGGGGTTGATGCCTATCTTAGTGAGTTTTTTTATGATTCCTAAGTGGGGAATGGTATCAAAGGCCCAGATCAAGGTAGGCTGTATGAACCACCTTGCCTTCATCCACAGCTCTGGTGATTGACTCAAAGAAGTCTATCAAGTTGAGCAGGCATGAGCTACCCTTCACAAAACCAAACTGTGTGGGATCCAGAGTTTGGAGATTTCCTATATCCTTGTTTATTAGGTCCATGATGATGCGTTCCATAGCTTTGCATATCAGACTCATCAGGCTAATGGGGCGATAGTTCCCAGGGTCTGTAGTCATTCCTCCTTTGTGGAGAGGGATGACTGTAGCAGTACACCATTTGGTAGGGGCAAAGCCTAAGGTGAGGCTGTGATTAAACAGGGCATACAGGTGATGTGCCAGTTCACTCTGCAGTTCATGTAGAAGACAGCCAGGGATATTGTCAGGTCCCATAGAAGCTGTATTCTTGGCTTTGGACAGTGCTGTTTTAACCTGTGTAGCAGTACTACTGGGTTCCTGGCAATCTACTGGTATTGTGATTGGTCCTTTGGGGGGGTGGAGGGATAAAGTTGGCACTGAATCTTTCGGCCAGTATATTGGCAATATCTGTTGGCTTGGTATAGGAAGTACCATTGTGCAGTAGCTCAGAGCAAATCTGGGTATTGCCGTGGAGATTCTTTACCTAACTAAAGAAGGCCTTGCGGTTGTCTTTACTGTCTGCTGCAATTCTGTTTTCATAGCTAGCTTTAGAGGATTTAATGAGGGATCTCAACTTTTTGTTGAGGCTGATAAGGAAGTTTTTCCAGTCTTGGGACTTCACCTTATTCTGCATCAGTCTCCTCCTTCTGTTGTAGAGATTGTTTATGGCAGGGGACCACCAGACTGGCTCCCTTTTTTTAGAGGAGAGCATCTTGGTTCTATTGGGTATGGTGAGATCCATGCATTTGTGTACATGTTCGTACAGTGCATTGGTGTATGATTTGGCAGTCATGCAACTATTCTCCATTTGCATGGGTGCTGTGAAGTTAGCCACCTCTGTTTTTAGGAGCCCAAATTTAGCTTTGGAGAAGTTTTTCATGGTGGTTACCTTTGCGGGGTGGGGGGGGGGATGTGGATTTCCAAGGTGATTAGTTTGTGGTCAGATCTAACCAGGGAGGAGCTGACTATTGGTGTAGAGTAACGGTTGCCCATGTTAGTAACGACCAGGTCAAGGATGTTGCTACCTCTAGTGGGGGTAAGAACGAGCTGGTCCATGGCATTGGAATTAATGACTCCAGGAAATGTTGGCAAGTGTATTGGTACATAAGTAGTTTTCCAGTTAATGGAGGTTAGTTGAAGTCACCTAGTTTGAGAGTGTTAGGTTGGACCCTAATATTCTCCAGGGTGTTTAAGAATGTGGAGTGTGAATCTTGGGACATTTTTGGGGACCTATAGCAGGCTATGACCTGAGTCGCTGCCTTACCCAGTGTTAGCTGCACCTGAAGTATCTCTGATGCGTTATGTTGGGCTACCAGTCTAGAGGTGTGTGCATCCTTTATGAATATGGAAACACCGCCGCCTTTGGAGCTTTGGTCCAAGTTCTGGGGCCAAAAGGTATGGAAAGAGTTATAGCCTGATAGTGTAGGGATGCTTTCTGCTGCCTTGAACCAGGTCTCTATTACAGTACAAATGTCAATGTTTTCCATTTTAAGGAGTGCTTCAAGCAAGTGCATTTTGAGATTTAGACTTCTAACATTTTGAATTTTGCTAAAGTCAACTCCACTTCTGTCATTTTAGATCAAATGACATGTAGGTAAACTTGATAGTGTGGTAATTTATTGTTAAAGTACATAATATTACACTTCCCAATATTAAACTTTAGTCCTACCAATCTAGACCAGTCCATCATAGTTTTCATGTAGGAATTCAATGCTTGGTAATCTTTCTGTTTTTGCAAGACAAAACCAATTTTGCAGTCATCCCCATATCTACGTAACCAAAAATCAGTATTCTTTGGTACAGTAGAAAAGACCATGTTAAACAGTACAGGTTCCAAAATGGAACCTTGTGGCACACCTGAGTGTACTGAATGGACTTAGATAATGTATCTCTAAATTTTACACCTTGCACTCTATAACTTAACAATCTCATAATCCATCTTGCTGTGTAGCCATTAACTTTTAGCTTTAGCAAGAATTTATTAATCCCTTCAAATGGCAAGCTATTAAAAGCTTTTAATACATCTAGAAATATAACGCCAGGTGACAATCCATTGCATCAATAACTATACCATAGAAACTGACCAGACTTGTTAGAGTTGATATATCCTTAATAAAGCCACGTTGTTTACTGTAAATAACAGGAAAGTTTGTTCCAGTTACATATACTAATTCTGTTATACATCTCTCAAAACATTTCCCCAATATAGACATTAGACTTATGGGTCCATAGTTTTCAACCAAACCTTTGCTTCCTTTTTTATAATTGCGAGTTATGTGAGAGGTTCCCTCTGTCTTATTGATTACTTTCATGACATGTCTTTCCATAACTTTGCATATGAGGCTTGTAAGACTTATGGGTCTATAGCTGTCTGTGTCAGTGGAATGTTCTCCCTTATTCTGGGGAGTGATTGTAGGAGTTCTCCATTTGCTAGGAACAAAACCTGTATGGAGGCTGAAGTTGAACAGTTTTGCTATGGTTGTGACAAAATTTTGCTTCATGCTATGTAAGACACATTCAAATCTATATTCTTATTTTCATGTATATTTACATCCAATATATAATAAGTAAGACATAGCTATAAAGTCTAATTCTTTGAAATAATAAAAAAAAACAATATAATCATACTTGGATAACAAAAGTATTCAAATTTAAAATGCTTAATGTTAATTTATCATCTAAACAATATTACTGGGTAAATAAAATTACCTAAAATCCCTTAGATCACAACTCACTATGATCCTTATATTTTTCTTTTTATGTTGTTTGCTTAGATGCTCATAACTTTGTGTCATTTTTCTCTATTTTCTTTTATTCCTTTATACTGTTACTTTATCTTTTCTTCCCTTTCTTTTATTCTCCTTTCTTCCACATTGTACATGACAACCAATTAATACGTGTTAAATTTGTGTTACTAACATGATATCATGGTAGTTACAAGTTACTATAAAAACAATCATATGACTCTCCATCAAGCACATAATTACAGGCAATATGTTAGTAATAATCACTACTAAGAACAAAAACATTGTCTATTGAGAATAATGTAAAATAATAAATTATCAAATCAACCATATAAGCAGAAAGAATTCAATAGTATATTTCTGCACTTAACTACTTTTATTAAATATCTAAGATTTATGTAAATGTTTTGTAGGATGAACATCAGCAATTCTATGAAGACAAATATCTCCATATTTAAACTGTTTAAAACATAATTTAATCTATCCAGAAAGTATGTCCAAAGATTAACCTGACTAATCATATTACACTTTAGTGCTAACTATTATAACAATCAGGAGTATTTAACGACAAAAGTATCAGAAAGATTTGTGTGTATTCCCACACCGGGTTAACTGATTCCTGGCACTGCAGTGCAACATAAGGGGGATACTGCATTCCTGAGTGTGCCAGCCTTCAGATGAGATGCTAAAGCAAGGCTCCATCTGCTTGAGTTGGTGGTACCTCAGACATATGCAAAAGATCCCATGGCACCTATTGAAAAAAGCAGGGGGAAGTTTTCCAATCCCTGGCCAAATTTCCCCTAGTAGTATAAATACCATCTTGGGTATCCCCTGAAATGAGACTCCTAGCCTACTGGGATTAACCCGATCAACAAAGGCTAGGTAGATAGATAAATAAATACTAGTCAAATGACAAAACATTTTAATTTCAGTATATCCTGTGTAAATTGACAGCAATCAATCATTTAAAAAAAACATTATGCTATCTTCTCCTAACTAAAAATTACCAAGGAACATTGGAATGCAATAAATTGTACTTCATAATTTCATATTTTCTAAGACTCTTGTGTTCAGGCCTCATGGCCATCATAGAATACAGCCACTACTAAATTTAATGAAAAATCTCCAGAGTCAAACCAAAAGTCCCACATTTTTTTTTAATCAGAGTCAGGAGATGTGAACACCTAACAAGAACTAGAGGCTTCTTTCAACAACTGGCAATAGATGGGCACATAAACCTGTCCCTCTTTGTGGTCTTTATGATATGAAGCTGGAAATGCTTTCACTATGAGTTGAAAAAAACAAATGTGCTGAGGATCAGAATCCCCAAACTGCATTCACTGGAAAAAAACTGCCAAAAACACCTTTTTAAGTGTTTTTTGCAGGGAAGCAAATCCACATGTACTCCCTGATGTGGGGAACAAGCCCCCCCCCCCATACCCCTGAGCCTCTCTCTCTCTCTCTCTCTATATATATATATATATATATATATATATATATATATATATATATATATATATATATATATATCAACTCCACTGTTGTTTCAACTCTAAAAAGGGAGAACTGTAGCCCCAAAAAAGCATTACTTCTGCACAACTCACGAACAGCGATTTCCTATGGAGGAGCTCTGCTTATCGATGGGCAGAACCTCCGGCAACTGAAGCTCAAGAGTTCAATCTTCATCCACCAGTAGGTTACCCACAGGAAACTGATATCACTGACCCTATGAAATTTTATCTATATCTCCAGTCTTAATACAGTCATAGAGCACCCATGCATCTTAAACATAGTCTGCCTATATATATATATATATATATATATATATATATATATATATATATATATATATATGCATAACACTGTATAGTCATAAAAATCTTAGACCTTTGGAATGGCCCATCCTCTTGCAAGTTGGAATCTTTCTGGTAAATTTTCTGTGTATTCACAAGCATTGCCAGCTCTTCATTAGAACAGGCACAGAACAGGGCATTATATTTAACAACTAGCTGAACACTTAAAATGTACTCTTCTGCCAAGAAAGACACGTGAATTGGTTGGCACAGTTTAGAAGATCAAGTATGCAGTCCCTAATGCTTCAATAAGACAGTAAAATTTTATTTTAACAGCATTCTGGCTGTTACAACACACTTACAAATGAGATAAAATATACATTTAAAGCATCTGAATTTTAATACACACATTTTAGAATATAAAGCATATTTTAGACATTTCATGGGTTGTGAGGTGTTTTAGTCCTTAAATAAAATACATTCTCAATGATAAGTATTTATAAAAATCACAAGATCTTTAATAACCTTAGTATCTTCTCTAGAAAATTGCATCTTACTTGCCTTTAATGGTTCCAAAGTGAAATGCCTTGCATATATCAGTATTTAGTTATAATCTGTGGGCAGGATTCACGAAGGCTTACACGGAGTTTAAGAGTAGTGTAAGCCTCCGTGTAAGCCTCCCGATCCAGGAACAGCCCAAACCTCCGTGTAAGAGACTAGCTAAAATGTCTCTTACACGGACTGGGCGTGGAAATGCTCAATACCTCATTTGCAGCTCAAAGATATGCAAATGAGGTATTTGAGCGATTCAGGAAGCCCAAACCAGTCCGTGTAATGGACGTTTTAGCTGCAGAAATGTACTCAGCTGACAACTGAGTACATTTCTGCAAAATTTACAACGGAGCTATGTCATCTCCAAATAAAGGTTGCATATGTGTCATCTAGCATGCCAATGGCCAAATATGTGGCCATTGGCATTAAAAAGTGATGCAAAATTATTTAAAATAACATTTTTTTTTTTTCAGGGGATTTTGATGTTTAACTGCAGCGCACACCCGTGCAAACAGGGTGCGCTGCCTAAAAGTGAAAACAGAAGCTTATAAGCCCACAATTATGGGTTTATGTAGTACATGGAATGACAATGCAGGGACTAGCAGACCAAAAACAATATGGCCACCGTGTAGTGGTTGCCAAGGGGGGGAAGCTCAGTGTAAGAGATGTAACTAAACATTACTAGGCAATCCTATGTAAATGAGGGTTACAATACTGAATCACACTGCCACATAGCTAATGAACACTTTTCGAGTAGTGTAAGAGTTACAGAAGGGGGAGGAATAGAGTAAGAGGTAGGTGACATCACGGGGGGGAATGATAGAAGTAAATGTATCACATTGGAGAGCAGTGTAACATGACAGATGACAGACAGACATCAGGGAGAGAGGTGTGTCCCAACAGAACACTAGGAAAGTCAAGAAATAGAGGGTGTACACTATCCCTACACTCAAACTTTCTTGATATACGTGCATGCGTGCGTGTGCGCGCGTGTAAGGCAGGTTCACCATGTGGGAGCGTGTCGCAAACCATTTAAAATGGTTTGCGCGGCGTCTGCGTGTAAGGCAATGTAAACATCAGGAAGCCTGTTGCCTGATGTATAAGGCTGTGTGCACACGTTTTACCATGAATCAGCCAAGTCCAAACCGTGTAAGTATGTGTGCGTGCGTTTAAGTCACTGTGGCGTGCTTATGCTGGTGTGCACATTGCTCCCCTGAGGAAACAAAGAGGAAAAAGGAAACAACCAGATTACAAGGAAGCTGTCAGAGAATACTGCTGGAGTTAATTGGTGATAACAATTAGAAGCAGGCAATTACACAGGCAGACTAGAAGCCCAACCCAGCACTTAAAACACTGCAAACAGCAGTGCAGGGTGTTTCTCAAGAGATACTGCAAGAAAGGAGTAAGCTATCAGAACTGAAAACTGAAAAAGCTGAACTCAGAGCAGAAATGCTAGGGACTGACATAGCTGTTATAATCAGGCATAGGCGAATTGCTGAGGGTGGTGACAATGCAGATGCTGACAGACAACCCAGAGTGAGGAGAAGGAGAAGAGTATACAGGCCCAGGGTCACCTACCATGGGTTACATGAGCTGGAGATAGTAGAGCGCTACAGAGTGGACAGAGACCTTCTACAGCAAATTGTTGAGCTGTGCAGGCCACATCTCACACACAGAACCAACAGAGGGGAACCCATCCCAGTGGAAATCAAGGTATGTGTTGGCCTAAGAATACTAGCAACAGGTACCTTCCAGAGAAAAACTGGTGATATGATGGGGATATCACAGGCATCAGCCTCCAGGGTACTGCACCAGTTCCTGGATGCCATGTCAGCACATGTCAGTGATCATGTATATTTCCCTAATGCCCATGAGGTTGTGGCCAGCAATATGCGTCTCTTCCAGCAAATAGCGGGATACCCTGAGGTACTGGGTGCAATAGACTGCACGCACATACGCATCAAAGCACCAGCCGGTGAGCGGGGTAGAGCCTATATTAACCGCAAGGGATTCCCCTCCATCAACTGCCAGGTCGTGTGTGATGCCCAGGGCATAATAATGAATGTGTGTGCTGGCTGCCCTGGGAGCTACCACGATTCCCACATCTGGCATCTGACGCAGCTGTACCAATCATTTGCCAGTGGGGACTTCCCACACGGACACCTAGTGGGGGATGCAGGTTATGCACTTGAGTCGTGGCTGATGACACCCATCAGAAATGCACACACACCTGAACAGGAACGCCATAATGAGGCACACGCACAAACACGTAATGTCATAGAGCATGTGTTTGGGCTGCTCAAGTCACGGTTCCGGTGTCTGGACATATCTGGTGGAGCCTTGCAGTACACACCAGCTACATGTACCCAAATGATCATGATATGTGCTATGCTACATAATATGATCCTGCGGAAACAGCTGCAGCAGGACCAGCATAGGGCTGGGCCAAACATACCCACCATTGCCAAGGCCACCACAGGCAGAGGGTGACTTGGAGGAGGAACAACCTGACCTTGCCCCAGTAGGCAGAAGGAGGCGTGCCCAGTATGCCCTGGCCTTGGCAAAGAGGCAACGCATAGCACATACACTGGCTCAGTAGGAACACTGGGACTGATACCCCCTCTGACTCACTCATATAGTAACAGGGACGCCTAACATGACACCACCTGCTTCCAAACATGTACAGGGAGTGTAGTATGTGCATCCGACAGAGGCAGCCCTGCAGCACCACCTGAGGCATGAATGCCATGTGTTAAGTAATGTAACTTCAATGCATAACAGTACTTAATCATAGCAAATAGTATTATCCCAGCCAAACTCCATCTAAACCATTACTCCAGTCCTTGCTAGGCAAGCGGGAAACAGCATGAATAAGAACAAGACAGTAAACCCAAACAGAATCCTTGCCTTTTACTTAAAATCAGGCCATAGAATTAGGTAAAGTGGTCTTTAATGCTCACCTACAGCATAGGATCTCTAAGACCCTGAAAGCTCTTGGTTGGTGTATCCCTGCTTCGCTTCACTCGGGCTTGCTTCGCTCCCCTCCCTGCCCCCTTATCCCACCCGCCCCCACTATCTCTACTTTTATTAGACTAAAAACCACACCCCTCTTAGCTCTAAGCCAATCGCCCACACCCAATCATCTAACCTATCTCCTCCCACAACTCCATCCAATAGCCACTATTGCACTACCACTTCCAGGTCCTACACACCCTGTTAGATTAATCCTACACTACAAAATGGGTAAAGTAGTGAATCTTGTTATTTCATTGCTATTGCCACTTTTAATCACTCTTTACTACTTATCGAGGTACGAAGACCAAAAACTCAAGGGATCCCACTACCCAAAGGACCAAACCTGCAATCTCTTACATCATCTCTCGAAAGAGACCTCTTCTGTTTACTACCCCATAGAAACCCTAAGCAAAAAAAGCCTACATCTTACCCAACCATACACAAAGGCAACAACATCTAAACGTGGACTAAAGGTACTATATAAGCTCCAAAGACTCCTATACCATTTGAAGAAATGTATCACTAAAGATGGTGATATACATCCGAACCCAGGCCCATCCACTCATCCTGACTCAGTCTCTTCAATATCAGCCCAAAGATCAGCTAGCTCCCTCCTTATCTTCCATCTTAATCTAAGAAGCCTAAACAACAAGGTTCATAATCTTCATGCCTTGTTAGCCATACATCTCCCCGGCATTATGTGTCTAACAGAAATTTGGCTCAAACCAGTCACAAAGGATGAAGAGATCCTCCCACCTGGGTATAATATTCTCAGGATAGATCGGGGAAAAAAAAGGGGTGGGGGCATAGCTGTCATGTATAAAAGTACCCTTAATATCATCTTGAATCCTATTCAACCACCTAAGGTAGCTAAAGCAGAGTTAATTGCCCTAAACATATGTTTAAATAACCAAAAAAGTATTAATCTTATTGTAATTTACATTCCGCCAGGGAATAATTTAGAAACTATGGAGATAATACTAAATTGGATAGCCTCAAACTACCCTCAGGAGACCATTGTACTAGGGGATGTTAATATTGACTGGACCCAATGCTCCGCACAGACCAACCCCATGTCCATTAATCTACATGGCTTCTCCCAAAATATTGTCTCCCCTACAAGAATAGGAACTGCTCTCCAAAAAGAAAGTATAATTGATTGGATTCTTACTAATAAAGAAGCACATAAATATACTACTGGGACCCTCCCGAATGATCTTAGTGACCACCATGTCACCTACATAATAAAAAACAAATTTACCAGCATAAACCCCCCTTTATATAGACTTGTCAGAAATAAGAAGAAATTTGTTCCAGCACTATTCCTAACTGAACTTAGATCCTGTAACTGGACCAAGCTAAAAACCCTGCCCCTTGATGAGAGTGTGACATTTTTTACTGACACATTCTCAACATTCTTGACTCACGCACCTAACAGGCGCATCCGTCAAGACTCGGATAGCACCATGGCTAACTAGAGAAACCAAATCCAAAATCAAACTTAGAGATCAGGCCTGGGACAAATGGTGAACTACTAAGGCACCTCAAGATCGCATTAAATTCCAGCAACTTAGAAATGCAACGAAAAAAGACTCCACCCTAGATAAAAAGAACTATTTCTGTCACCTCCAAGATAAGCACCAGAACAATCCTAAGAAGTTTTGGGCAGGCTTAAACAACCTCCTCCACTCAGGGAAAGCATCTACTCCCACCCCAGAAACACTTATTGGTAAAAACCCAGAAGAGGTCGCCAATACTTTTAACTCCTTTTTCACTGAGACCATTCAGACCCTGGCTAATCAACTTCCCCATCCTTCCTCCCCCCCAACTAAGGTTAATGATGAATCTCTACCCTTCTTTACTCTCCAGCCAGCTTCCACCTCCTATATTAGATCTCTACTGAAGAAACTTAAACCAACCACCCTGTCGGCCGACCGACTCCCAGCTGAATACCTACAAATAGCAGCAGATGCCATAGCCTATCCCATCTCAATTCTAATTAACCGAACTATAACTGAGGCCACTATCCCCTCCATTTGGAAGGTAGCCCATGTCATCCCACTTCATAAGGGTGGCTCCTCCACTGACCCATCAAATTATAGACCTATAGCAATACTGTCGCCAATAGCCAAAATCTTGGAAAGATGTGTTCATAAACAACTCCTTAACCATCTCACCCTAAATAATCTACTGTCCAAATCTCAGCACGGTTTCAGACCCCACCATAGTACGACCACTGCCCTCCTCTCTTTTACTGACTCAATCAATAAAAACCGCAATAACAAAAAAATTTCCTCAGCCCTCTTTCTTGACTTGTCAAAAGCCTTTGACATGGTCAATCACCAACTACTGCTCCACACTCTTGAAACCTTACACCTTGATTATCCGGCCCTTAACTGGTTCAAAGCTCACCTCTCTGGAAGACAACAGGCAGTTCGATGGGAAAATAAGCTCTCTCAACTGTTGCCGAATACCATAGGGGTCCCCCAAGGCTCCATACTTGGTCCTCTTCTCTTCTCTGTATTCATAAATGACCTTCACTCAGTCATCCCTAAGGCCACCTGCATCCAGTATGCAGATGACTCCACATTGATTTGCTCGGATATCTCCCTCCCTGACCTACAAGTAACAACCCAAAACTGTTTTGCTATAGTAGAAAAGTGGCTCTCGGAATGGAAACTCATTCTAAATCCAAAAAAAAACCAAGTTACTAGTATTTTTTCCCACCTCAGTTAGTCCATCAGTCCATCTAACACCACAATCCAATAATAGTCCCTTCCTTGTTCAATCTATTAATGGTACCATGATTGAGCCTGTTACCAACACTAAACTATTAGGAGTCACTATTGATAGTAGGCTTAGATTTGATATGCATATCAGTCAAACCATAAAGACTGTAAATAAGAAACTTGGATCCTTGTATAGAATTAAAAACTTTCTAACCCCTACTGCCAAACTAACTATCTCTCGCACGCATTTACTTTCCACTTTATTGTATGCCTCTCCTGTGCTTTCATTCCTTAACAATAGTGAGATCAATAAACTCTCTGCTACCTACAATCACATCGCCAGATTTGTAGTAGGAGGTCCATACAGAACTCATCACTGCCTTAACCTAAGGAAACTTGACTGGCTAGAACTACCCAATCTTCTCAAACTAAACCAACTCACTGAAGCGTTTAAAATTATTAAGCAACCGGATAAAACCCCCTCCTTGCATAATCTTCTGATTCCATACTCTAATCTTAGCTGTCTTCGCACACATAGAGTCCTGGTCCAAACCATCAAATCCAACAACTCTGCTGGAGAAGCCCTCTTTGCCAACTGTATAGGAAAAGTCTGGAATTCCCTCCCCAATAACTTAAGACTTACTACATCCCAATGTCTATTCAAAAATAATCTTAAACAATTTTTAAAAAAACATTGGCTGTGCCCATGTAATAACCCAGACTAGTTCTCTCTGACACTCAACTAGTAGCATTCTCCACCTGTATTACTAGGTGTTTTTTTCTTTTTCTTAGTCTAAAGAATTTGTAAACTCACACCCACTAAATTCCACCTCCTCTGGTACTTATGAAGTCAAGCTCCCCATTGCCTGACTTGACTCTACAAGGGATGGGTAATAGTAACCTAGTATATCAACTACACCGTATTTTGAACTGTTATCTATTCACATGGTAGCCAAGTGTATCTAAAACAATTGTGAAGTATTTTTTGTGTATCTGTAATTTGTTTATTTGCATTAGGAAGTGTATTTATCTGTATGTAAATGAATGTGTAACTTTTCCTATGTGGAGCTTTTCTCCCCGGGCCTCCGCTGAAAATGGACATGTATCCAGTCAGACCATCCCGGTCAACAAATGTAAAATAAATAAATAAATAAAATAAATAAGTAACACCATGTACCATATGCACACCTGAGGACCCTAACATCCACCCTCACCAATCATGAACCACAAAAACACAAACCCACCTTCATAGGTACCACAAGGGATAGGAACCTAGATGTAATGCTACCCAATGCCAGAAGTATAAACAGCAAGATGCATGCAGTGTAAACGCACACAGTATAGAGAATGTAGATATCAGTGCTGTAATAGAAAACTGGGTCAAAGCCCACATCAGCACCCTAACACTACCAGGTCACACCTCATACAGTGATGTACAGCTGCAAAACATGGAACAAGCTACAAAACGAGGGTGACTAGCAATAAATGTCATGGATAACCACACCCCCATGTTGGTACCACAACAAGAAGCAGCATGGATTAGCCATGGTCAAATACCAATGGCTAAAACTGCCTACCACTATATAGCTTGCTGCAGACCACTGTCCTAATAGCAGGAACTGCACCAGGCCTATGTTGGAATACATGAAGATATCAAGCCACTCAAACCACATTATATTGCTTGACTGAAAATACCTACACATACACCATAGTTTCATAGTTTACTACTAGGCTATCTGCCCTAGTGCATTTATAAGCCTAGCCATAGTGATGTGGCTATTGCCACCCCTTATAGTGGTAATAAGTGTACAGAATAGATTCCGAATATTGTGCCTCTGACTTAGTAGTGACACATTATGACCCCTTTACTTAATCGAATTAATTGACTGTGCCTCTGTCTAGTAGTGACACAGGGAGGACCCCTGGGGTAAACCTACGATCTCACATCCACTTGTCCAGATTTCTCTTGAAGAGAGTCAGTGAGGGACTCTGTCTAACATGAACTGGGATTCTGTGCTAGAGTGTGAGAAGCCTCTGAGTTATGAATCTGTCCCTCCAGCATGTCCTATACATGTATGTGCTGAGGTTCAAATCTTTAGCTCTCATGGTTCTGGTGGATTTGGATTGCTTGCAGTGGAGCATGTCCACCAAATCCTGATTGGACATGGTCTTGTATGTCAGGCATAGGTCACCTGTAAGTAGGCGGTATGCTACTGAATAGAGCTGGATTTTCTTTAGTCTGGAAGCATATGACATGTGTTGTAGACCCTTGATCCTCTTGGTAAGGTACTTTTGGGGTCTCTCCAGCTGTTGCAAGTGCTGGGTGAGGTACATACCAAATGGGGCTTTGTATTCAATCATGGGCCTGATAAGGGAGAAGTATAGGGTACAATGACCTCCTTTGATCTGGATGGAAAACCCTTCATGATAAGGTGGGCAAGATAGAAAGTCTTTCTAACCACTTTGGCAACATGGGTGTCAAATGAGAGGTCACTATGTACATGGGTCCCCAGGTGTCTGATTTTTTTTCTGTGCTCAGTGGGTTGCTGTCTATGTGTTAATTTGTGGGTACTTTGTTCCTCCCAAAGGGGATGACTACACATCAGTTGCATTCAGTTTCAGGCCATGATTCCGGCACCAGCTATCTGTTTTTGTGAGGGCATTCTGTAGGATGTGTGTGCCGGCTGATGTATTCACTATGGTGCCTAGGTTGCAGTCATCTGCAAACTGTGTCAGCCACAACCCTCCTATGTTTGCTTTCACATCTGAAAAGTAAATGCCAAATAACAGGGGTCCCAGGACAGATCCCTGTGGGACACCACTTGTGACTGGCTTTGAATCTGACAAGGCACCTGCAATGTCGACTTTATTGATTCTGTTTTTTAGCCATTTTGCAACCTATCCTGTGACATATGGATTTATATTTCAGCTGTTGAGCTTGTCTATGATGCCTGAGTGGGGTATTGTGTCAAAGGCCTTAGCCAAGTGCAGGTAGGCTGTGTGGACCGCTTAGCCCTCATCAATGGCCCTACTGACAGTTTCAAAATAGTCAACTAGGTTCAAAAGGCAGGATCTGCCCTTTACAAAGCTGAACTGGGTGGGATCAAGAGTCTGTAGGGCACCAATGTCTCTGTTTAAGAGCTCCATAATGACTCTTTCCATAGCTTTGCAGACAAGGCTGGTTAAGCCTGTGTGGTGGTAGTTCCCAGGGTCTGTGGAGGCATCTCCTTTGTGGAGTGTGACCACTGTTGCTGTAAGCCAGTGTTCAGGTACATATCCTGTAGCAAGGCTAAGGTTAAATATCATTTTTATATACGGGTTTAGCGCCTCTTGGAGTTCACGTAGCACGCAACTGGGGATACCATCAGGTCCCATTGATGCTGTGTTTTTGTCTTTGCTGAGTGCGGCTCTCACATGGACATCTGAGATGACAGTTAGGTTGCATTCAGCTGTGATAACTATCATCTTTTGGGGGTGAGGGAGGGAGAAAATTGCACTGAACCTGTCTGCCAGAATGTTGCCAATATCTGTCGGGTCACTGAAATTTATGTTGTTGTGTTCCAACTCTGAGCATATCTGAGGGTTCCCACCCAGGTTTCTGACATAACTGAAGAAGGCATTGTGGTTATCTTTATTGTCTTTGGTGATTTTTGTCTCAAAGTTGACCTTGGATGTCTTTATGAGAGACTGTAGCTTTTTACTAGTGCTGATTACAGCTGCCTTCCCTTTAGGAGATTTAGCTCTGTTTTGCATTAGTATCCTTCTTTTGTGATACAGTTTGTTTATGGCTGGGGTCCACCAGACAGGCCACTTTCCCTTGGTGGAGAGGGTCTTGGTTTTATTTGTGATTGCATGGTCCATGCTTTCTTGGAGATGTCCGTAGAAAGCGTTTGTGAAGGAGTCACCATTGTGTGTTGTGGTTTCCACTGGCCCAGTGGGCTTAAAGGATACCATCTCAGTCTGAAGAAGTGTGAAGTCAGCTTTTGAGAAGTTTGTCACTATACTCTTTGTATTATACTAGCACTGACACATTTGTAGAAAATTTCCCAGAATCCATCAAACAAAATGGACATGCAAAATGTAACACTTCCACAAGAGGGGTAAGCATACTGGATGTGATAATCAGAAATATGTGTACTGGATGTCAAGATGAGAAGTGTATCCCTCACTGGTAAGACCAGACCATAGAGTAATCACACATCCCGACCCCAGTCCCTGGCCAGAACACCACAGTGAAACACATGTATAAAGCATAGCTTGCACCTCTACAAACCAATGTGGAATCCATGAAAGGCCCTGTGCAAGTCCAGAATATGGGACACACTGCAGAACATGTTATACAGGCATTCCATGAACACAGCCAAGAGTGCTTGGAGTCTGCAATCACAAATAACAACAAGACACAATGCCATACACCCAGGCATCTGGCATGCTGGACTCCAGCAATTACTAAACCATTGAAGAGAATGAGGAAGCTACCACATGATAGATCAAACATAAAAAGTGAAGTAATCAGTGATCACTAGTATGGCAATAAAATGTGTCCACACATACAATCCACTAAGGCCAGGCAAAACAAGTAGAATCTGTGAATCCAGAGGCAATGTGACACCTGTCCCAAGTACACACACAACAACAACTCACCCCAATAAATACAAATATATGTGATAGACGCAACCAGGTAGCCAAATCGGAGCCTGAGCACCCCCAAATCAATACTGTCAAAACTAGACAGGAGGAGAAGGTAACCACATACACCACAAACCCAGTCCCACATAGACCTACAACGACTGTAAACCAAACACATAAACAAAAAAACATTCCCAGAGGCCCTAATTACAAACACACAACACCAACACAAGCCTCCAAAGCAGACACCCAATAAAACAACCTCCAGACATAGCACATGTAACACATAGTACACAAAGCTGGTGTGCCAAACAGTCACAGGACAGAAGGAGAAACAACATGCCTGATACAGTTGTGATAGGTGACTCCATAGTGAGACATGCTGCTGTTCCAGGGATGGCTTGCACCTGTTACCCATGGGCGTCTGGATATTGCCTAAGGCTGTTGCAACCTACAGAGATCCTTTTGTAGGCAAGGCCGAAAAGACTAACCCACCACCATAGAAAACAAAACTGGAAAGAAACAGAAGGGTAATGCTGATCAATGCCAGACATGTAAACCTCAGTATGCATGCTCCTGAGGCCCTCCCCAGTATGGAGAACATCGATGTCTGTCCAGTGATAGAAACCTGCTGCAAGCCTCGTGACAGCATACCAGCACTACCAGGTAATACCACATATCATGTGTTATGGCCACAAAACCTGGAACAAAACATAAAAGGAGGGTGAGTATCCATATTCAGTCCAGTTAACTGACAATGCTTACGTCATTGCAGTCCACCCATGTGCAACTAACCATAGGCAAGACTGCTGTACAGTCTGTAGCATGCTACAGACCACACTCTCACACACAGGAACCCCACCCACTGTCCTGAAGACAGTGGACAGTATGAATGTACCACCAAATACAAAACAAGGTACACACAAATTACCACATAGGTGGTAAACCATTATGTATGGAAGGAGTAATCAGGGACCTAGTGACACAAGTGGACAGTAACCTGTTATGTGACAGTCACATTGCCAATCTGGCTAGGAAGACTGTCTATATTGGACACTGTATCATGAAAGGAGTCACATCTATGTCAACAAAGGTCATTGTGCCCCTATACTGTTCCCTTATCAGACCCATAATGTAGTACAATGCCTCATTTGGGATGTACATTACCTGGCACCTGCAGCAGTTAGAAAGACCTCAAAGGTACCTCACCAAGAGTTAGAAAGGGTCTCAAATATATGTCATATGCTGCCTGGCTGTAGACACCACAGCTGAATGCAGTCACATACAGCCTACACAGAGGCATTGTATGTCTGTTGTACAAGTCCATGTCCAACACAGAAGTAATGGACATGCTCCACCCCAGAAAACTCAAAGCCATCAGAGCTGTGTGAGTCAGAGATGTCAACCTCAACACATAATGAAATAGGATGTGCTGGAGGGACAGATACCTAACCCTGAGGCTCTCCACACCCTGGAACAGAATACCACTACATGTTAGGCAGAGCCCCTCACTGACACTCTTCAACAGGAAGTTGGCAAAATGGATGGATAATTGTAGATGTACACTGGGGGTCTTTACTGTGTCATGTCCAGACAGAGGCACAGCTAAGTAAATCATAAATGGCCATAATATTCACATAGCAAGGGGTGGCAAAAGCCACACACACTGTGGCTAGGCTTACAAATGCCCTAGAGTGGATAGCCTAGTATGAACCTATGAACCTATTATGATACAAATTGTACAGGACACTAAGGATAATCCCAAGGCTGCTGCAACTGATGGTAGGAAGCGTGTTGTGAATTCCCAGATATGCTCTGGATCACACAAATATTACAAACAACATACCAAACACACACACGTATTGCCAACATACATCCTGACAGGTGCAGTACAAATCCCCCCCCCCCATAATGCAAAATATCTTTCCCAGCAGACTGCTGCCTCCCTGACATGATGTCAGCCTTACCACAGGATATGTACCCAAAGAGCAGTGTATAACAACAGTGGCCATTCTCAAGAAAGGTGTCACCTGAATGGATACTAAAAACAACCACCACAGAATCCTGAGAAGCTTGGTCTGCACAGCTATGGAAAGGATCAGCATGTACTGCAGACATAAAGACATTGGGGATCTATTGACACCCGACCCTACCCAGTGTGGGTTTATTAAGTGCAGACCCTGCCCCTAAACATGTGTGACTCAGTTGAAACAGTAATTGAGGTCACTGATGAGGGCAATGTGGTCCACACAGTGTAGCTGGACCTTGCAAAGCCTTCCATACAATACCCTACATGTTCAATATAGATATGCTCACCAGCTTATATATACACCCCTATGTCACTAGAGGGTTGCAAACCAGACCAACGACAGAACTGACATGGTCAGACATGCTGCAGCCATGTCAGACTACAAACCACATATAACAGGTATCCCACAAAGCTTCATCCTGGGACCTTCCCCGTCTGGTATATATGACCCATAGGTACAGGCCAACATGTAAGGACTGTGCCTGAACATGTTTGCAGAGGACTACAAACTGCCCAACATATCTGACAGTCCAGCTGACACAAGCATCCCACAAAAGGGCCACATAGAAACAGACAACTGGTGCCATAGCCATGTCAGCAAGCTAAATGGAGAAAACTGTATAGTCAACCTCTGTGGATATACAGTAAGTGACCACCAATTACCACATAGGTGTTAACCCATTACATACTTAACATGTAGTGACAGACCTGGGTACACAAGGTGATAGATATCCTGCATTGGACAAACATGTGGCTGTAGTGTTAACAGAAACAATACATATACCAACCTAATCATGAAGGTTATGACATCTAGATAAGGGGAGGTCATTGTGGTTCTGCAGTTATCCTTCATCAGCGTTACAATTGACTACAACAGCCCCTGTGGGTGTACCTCAGCAGACACCTCCATCAACTGTAAAGTCCACAACAGTACCTCACCAGGAGTATCAAAGAGCTTGAACAGATGTAATGTGTTGCCTGATTAAACAGAGTGCAACTCCACACACTGCCATGCTGGCCACCCAGGCGCCAGCTGTGCCTGATGTAGAAAGCCATGTCCAAGCTGGAATCAATGAACATGCTGCACCTTGTACAATCTGAATGGCAGTGAGCTATGCACATGAGGGACCTGAACCCCATCACTGACATACATAGGACAAGCTGTACTGCATTATCCATAACACAGAAGCCACCCCTACGCATGAGTAAACTACCAGTACAGGTTATCCATAGAGTCACTCATTGATTCTCCTCAACAGGAATCTTAATGAGTGGATGGGAGATGGTAGGTTTACCCTGGGTATCACTGTTATGTCACTGGTAGACAGAGGCACAGTATACTAAACATGACATATGTCATGGCAAACTACACTTACAATGTGTTGAAGGACAAACACACTCTCTGACTAGCATTAGAAATGGCCTAGGGCACATCGGTAGTGTTTGCCAATGTACACCTATGTTGTGGAATACACTACTGATGTTGGACGAGGCTGTTGTAAGTAGTTAATATCTGAACATAATGCAACATGGTCAGATGTGCACAACTGGACCCTAACCAGGCTGTTGTGCTCACTATGGAAATGTAAAGCAGTGATAGGACTAAAGCCCAGGATACTGTCCACCACAGTGAAAGTACTGAACCACTACACTATACAGTACTACAGTGTTAGGTCAGTATGAGCGGATGTTGACAATTGTATGCAAAGTATCCCATGCAAAACCTGCAGGCACAGTATAATCCCTGTTGTGTTCACACAAAAAGCATTTAGACAGTAACTACACAAAATGACACAGAACACACAACCATAAACAGGAGATATTTGTTGAAGTTCACACTCATCCACAAATGTGATGGGCTGCAGAGTTCAACATATGGAAAGCTCACACTGGGCATGCTCACACACTTTGATAAATGAGACATCTTTCACACAACATGCCATGGGAAGGCTGAACTGGGCATGCTCACACACTTAGTCCAAATATCAGTTTAGCATTTTGCCACATATATCTGGTATATGTACATGTTATTCCAGTAACCAACAACATTATAGCAATCTGACCAGTGCTCACACTTAAATGACTACAGAGACATACATGATATAGTGGATTTCCCCCATATGCAAACATCTTCCACAGATACACAAGTTGTTCATACAAACAGGAAATGTTATGGCAATAAAGACCTGCAAACACTGCTATCAGCACCAAATAATGTGCATCTGACAGTTAAACATATGGGTGTAGAGGTCAACACTAGGCTGTTTGCCCTAGGGAATGACAGCTTATCCAGAGTGTGTGTGTGTGTGTGTGTGTGTGATTGTGGTTGGTCTGTGTGCAAGTCTGTGTGAGGGAAATGTTCCTTTTAGCAACTGGGAAAACACACCACAGGATGCTCATTCCCCTTTCTAAACACTGATGATGTCAGCACCCTATAAGTATATCAGGAGAAAGGAAATCTCCCAGTAATGCGAATAGCGTGTTCTGCTAATGTGTCCATCTCTAGTGTCAGAACATAGTTAGGTAGGGGTTTGAATCTAATAAGTGGCAAGTGTGTGTGAAGGGGGGGTTAGTGTGTGTGTAAGTATGTATGAAAGGAGCATCCCTTTTGGCAACTGTGAAAACACACCACAGGATGCCCATTCCCCTTTCTAAACACCGGTGATGTCAACACCCTATAAGTATATCAGGAGAAAAGAGATCTCCCAGTAATGCAAATAGCACGCTCCGCTAATGCATCCGTTTCTAGTATCATAACATAGTTAGGTAGCGGTTTGAATCCGGCAAGTGTGTGTGCAGGGGGGGATAATAAGTGTGTATGAAAAGAACATCCCTTTTGGCAACTGTGAAAACACACCACAGGATGCCCATTCCCCTTTCTAAACACTGATGATGTCAGCACCCTATAAGTATATCAGGAGAAAAGAAATCTCCCAGTAATGCGAATAGTGCACTCTGCTAATGCGTCCGGCTCTGGTGTCATAACATAGTTAGGTAGGGGTTTGAATCCAGCAAGTGTGTGTGTAAAGGGGGGTAAGTGTGTATGAAAGGAGTGTCCCTTTTGGCAACTGTGAAAACACACCACAGGATGCCCATTCCCCTTTCTAAACACTGATGATGTCAGCACCCCATAAGTATATCAGGAGAAAAGAAATCTCCCAGTAATGCGAATAGCACGCTCTGCTAATGCATCCGTCTCTAGTACCATAACATAGTTCAGTAGGGGTTTGAAGCCTGCAAGTGTGTGTGAAGGGGGGTTAGTGTGTGTGTAAGTTTGTATGAAAGGAACATCCCGTTTGGCAACTGGGAAAACACAGTACAGGATGCACATACCCCTTTGTAAACAATAGCACAATTATTTATGGCTTTTGATTCCAGACATGTCACGTGTGTTTTGCTCACACAGAATGCCCATGTGTGCAGGTTGTTTCTCACAATAATGCATGACATCGATTAAACCAGTTATGGCAATGCACACATGATGTATGTGTGTGCCAAATACACATATGTACCTGTGACCTTCAATAGTTACCATGTGTGATGCATGCCACATGTGAATACATGGTATTTGCACTGGGTAACATTATGACTGTGGTCTTCTGTGCAGGTGCTGCATGTGGGATGTGTATATACAGTGTGAGATGTAGATGCTATCAACCTAGCAGTGAGGGATACACACCTGGTCTGGGGCATATAGTCTACATGTTGTTGATGAACAGGTGCTGCATGTTTTCACCTGTTGTGGGAGTGGTAAGAAGTTGTTCCATAGCAATGCAGTGACTGCATGCTAAGAACCTTTCAGCTAGGGTGTTGTAGCTACAGTAATTCATTAGCATTCAGTAATATGTCATCATTCCTGGTGAGGGTATGATGCTAACCAAGGTCAGGGTTCTACCAGCCTGTGCCACTTGCTCAGTCAGTCCTTCCATGTTCCCTATCATGTATTCCAGTGAGGGACATCACACGTCAGCTGTAGTGGCATGGACAATGACTGAGTCATATGTGTCCATGCATCTGACTGACCTGTATGCTTGTGTTATGTGGTGGACCATAGTGCCCCATGAGCATATCACTGTGACCTTCACCTTGTCCAGCCTGGTGAGCATGACCTCACTGTACCGGACAATAAAAGTACCTAACACAACTGCAGCAGGAGTGTTGTATAGCTGTACAGACTGTGCTTGTTTGGCACACAGGATTTGTGTGCTATGTGTTATGCGTGCTGTGTTCAGGCCTAACGTATGCCTGTGTGCCAGCTGCAGAGGTGTCTGCCACTCAGGCAGGATGCCATTGTTAGGCTCCATGAATGGACCGGTGTGTTCCCGTGCTTGTATTGCTGTCAGTGTAGGTCTACATCAGACTGGTATTGCAGTCACTGTAGTATTTCATGCCACCTGACAGGTTATGCCAGTACTGGGTTCAGAGTGCTTAGTCCACAGTTTGGCTATGTGATGCCATCTCATACATGTGTTGTACATCCATGGGTAGGGGATAGGGTTGACTGTGTACATGTGGCAGCTGTGACATTACTACATGACTCACATATTCCACAACTGTACCATAGAGGTGACTGACAACTGACCTTTGCACATGCTACCATAGTATTGAGATTGCATTGGTGATTAACAGCACATAGGGCCAATGGTGAACAAGATACATAGGTTCATACTAGGCTATCTGCCCTAGGGCATTTATAAACCTAGCCAGAATGTGTATGGCTTTCACCATGCATTGTAAATCTATCTTGCTATGCCCTTTTCCAAGGTTAGTATACTGTGCCTCTGTCTAACAGTGACACATAAGAGATACCCAGGGTAAACCTACAATGTCCCATCCAGTCATTAATATTCCTCTTGAAGACAGTCACTGAGTGACTCTGCCTAACCTGTATTGGGATAATATTCCAGAGTGAAGGGAGCCTCTGAGTTATGAATGTGTCCCTCCAGCATGTCCTATGTTTATCACTCCTGAGGTTCAAGTCTTTCCAGCATGTAGCTTGATGGGATTTGGATATTCTGAGGTGCAGCATGACCATTAGGTCAGGGTTTGACATGGCTTTATATGTCAGGCACAGATTGCCTATGAAGAGGCAGTATGCCACTGAGTAGAGTTGCTGTTTCTTTAACCAGTCAGTATGTGGCATCTGTTTGAGCCCTTTGATCCTCTTGTTGAGGTACTTTTGTGGTCTTTCCAGTTGCTGCAGGTGTCTGGTAAGGTGCATGCCAACAGGGGCATTGTAGTCAATTATGGGCATGATGAGGGATGAGTAAAGAGGCACAATGTCCTCCCCTGATCTACATGTGAATCCCTTCATGATGAGGTGGCCTAATAAAATGTTTTTCTAACCACTTTGGCCATGTGGTTGTCAAATGAGAGAATGCTATCAACTTGTGTACCCCAAGGTCCATAATTCCTTCTTCTGTACTTAATGGATTAACACATATGTGGTACTTTGTGGTCACTTTGTTTTTGCCAAAGGGATGACTATACACTTTTTGGCATTCAGCTTGAGGCCATGGCTGTGGCACAAGTCGTCTGTTTCTAAGAGGCCCTTTTGGAGGATGCGTGTGTTGGCTGGAGAGTTGATTATGGCGTCCAGTTTGCAGTCATCTGTGACTTGCTCAGCCACAGTCCTTCCATGTTGGCCTGCACCTCTGATAAATATATACTGAACAAGACAGATCCCAGGGCTGAGCCTTGTGGGACACCACTTGTAACTGGTTTTGAGGCTGACATGGCTCCAGCAATTCTAACCATGTGTGTTCTGCCCTTGAGCCACTGTGCAATATATGTAGTGACATAGGGGTTAATATGTACACTGGTGAGCTTCCCTAGAATGCACAAGTGGGGTATTGTATCAAAGGCTTATGCAAGGTCCAGGTAGGCTGTGTAGACCACCTTCCCCTTGACAGTGGCCTTGGTGACTGTTTCAAAGAAATCAAACAGGTTTGAGAGGCAGGATCTGCCATTAACAAAGCCAAACTGTGTATGATGCAGTGTCTGTAGGTCCCCAATATCTATATTTATGAGGTTTATGATGATCCTTGCCATAGCTTTGCAGACCAAGCTATTCAGACTTATGGGGCGATCGTGTCCAGGATCCGTTAAGGCACCACCTAAATGTAGAGGGACCACTGTTGCTGTACACCACTCTTTGGCCACATATTGTGTAGTAAGGCTGGGATTGAACAGTAGTGTTATGTCTGGGTGTAGCTCTTCTTGGAGTTCATGTAGGACACAGCCTGGGACACTGTCTGGTCCCATTGATGCAGTGTTTATTGCTTTGGAGAGGGCAGCTCTTACCTGAGCATCTGAGATGTCGGGGGGCAGCACTCTGCTGGGAGAAATATTTGCCCTTTTGGTGTGGAGGGGGGGAGAAGTTAGCAGTGAACCTGTCCACTAGGATGTTGGCAATGTCTGTGTGTTTGGTATTTCTTTTGACATTTTGGACTACCTCTGAGCATATCTGGGAATTACCACCCAGGTTCCTAACATAACTAAAGAAAGCCTTGTGATTATCCTCAGTGTCTTGTGGAATTTTCTCTCAAAGATGGCCTAAGACAATCTTATGAGTGCCTGTAGTTTTCGTCTAATACTCATCAGTGATGCCTTCACATTTTGGGAGTTTGTTGTATCATTTAGTAGCTTCATCCTTCTATTGTATAGTTTGTTTATGGCTGGTGTCCACCACACAGGAGTCTGCCTTTGGAGGATTGGGTCTTGCTTTTATTTGGGATTGCATGATCCATGCATTCCTGAAGGTGTCCATAGAATGCCTTTATACAGGTATCTGCAGTCTGGTCCATATTTTCAACGGGCCTGGGGGCTTTGAAGGTTTCCACATCATTTATGAGGAGTGTGAACTTGCTTTACATGAGTTGTTGACTGTATTCTTCTGTGCAGGGGGTGGCCTTGGGATGTGAATATCCAGTGAGATTAGTTTATGGTCTGATCTTACTAGTGAGGGATACACTTCTGGTCTGGAGCATAGAGTCCCCATGTTGGTGATGATCAGGTTCAGTATGTTTTCCCCTCTTGTGTGAGTGGTAACAAGTTGTTCCATAGCATTTTGGTATATAAATTCTAGTAATCTTTGGTCTAGGGTGTTGGAGCTACAGTCATGCTCCCAGTCTATGTTTGGGTAGTTTAACTCACCCAATATAATGGTGTATGGACAGACCTACATATTTCCAACTGTTTTCAGGAAGGCCAAGTGCGGTTCTTGTGTTTGTGAGGGTGGTCTGTAGCAGGCTATAACCTGGAAGGCAGTTTTACCCATTGTTACTTGCATATGGATAGTCTCTAATGTTTGGTGCTTTGCCACCAACCTGGAGGTGTGGGTATCTTGGATGAATATCAATACACCCCCTCCTTTTGTGGTTTTGTGCAAGTTTTGGGCCTGAAAAGCATGGTATGAGGTATAACTTGGTTGTGCTGGGGTGCTGTTGGTAGCCCTGAATCCGGTATCTGTTACTGCACAGATAGCGATGTTCTCCATGCTGAGGAATGTTTCGAGTGTGTGCATCATCAGGTTTAGAGTCCTGCAGTGGCATATATGACTGCTCACGTGGACAGATGCCAGGTAAGTCATATGCAAGGCCTTAATGGACATGGATACAGGAGGCATGGCTGCCCCACGTGCTGGAGTAGTTTTATCAACAGAAATGGTGTCGGATATTTCCTGAGCACTGGTTTCAGACGGTAATTCTATGACCGACCCAGTGATGGCCTCCGGTACCGAAGTTACCGGCTGTGCGGTGTCATCGGTCGGAAGCGGTAGAGATTCGGCTTCAGTAGAGACCGAGACACTTGTGGCAGGCCTAGGTGCGGAGTCGGCCGAAACCGCGGACCACGTTTGTCAGTCCTTATCCTTTTGTTTTTTGGGTAAATGAGCTGTCGGAATCTCCGACGGCATGATATAACAGAAATTTTCCCCCAAAAAATTCCTCTGCAAACTCTGCCCGACGCCTAAGAGTGCGTTTATTGAAGGAAGCACAGGCTGAACAGGCCGAGACGTCGTGGTCTGGGCCTAGGCAGGGTAAGCAGTAAGAGTGGAAATCCTTATGAGGTATTTGTTTCCTACAAGATAAACAATTATTAACTTTAACCGTTTGATCTGACATCGGCTGAGGCAAGAAAGACTCCCCAACGGGGTACTTAGCTTTTTTGAAGACTTCGGTATCTGAAATCACAGGAGCTGGCTGACCGGCACTTGCGAACTGCTTCTGCTTCAGGCAACTCGAGGCAAGAAAGACTGAGGAAGATGGCGTCGGCTGACGCTTTTATACCCCAGGCGCTCTGACGTCGGGGAAAGGGGCGACATCAGCCGGACCCAGACTTTGGAATCCGGCCGACTGAAGGGCTGCCTGAGGCAGGACAACCCATATGTAAGGACTGCAGATGCATCCTTGAAGGACATCAGTGACATTCTGTCAAGTGAGACATGAACATACATATAGTAAGCTATGCAGATGTCACTAGGAGTCCACAGAAGCTGTGTAACTCTGCATGGCAGGTTGGATCAGTATTCCAGGGTAACTGCAAGGAAACATGCATGCAAACATAGCTACTGTAAGCAGGGCTGCATGTAGTCCATTGTACAACAAACAAGCTGTACCACTTTCAGTAGGTAACACTGCAAATGCTCACCAGCTGACATATGAATACCTATGTCACCAAAGGTGATACTTACCAGACCACGGACAGAAATGACATGGCCAGACCAGCTGCATCCCACATGAACACATATCACACGCAACACAGACCTCACAAAGTCAGTGTTCTTAACAGGCACAGCCCATGAGGACAAACACAATGTGTGACACACCTATAATAGGTGATGCCATAGTCAGACACACTGACGTCCCACTCTCCAGACTGAGCAAGGTGAGGGTCACATTTAGCTACCTGTCAGGTGATAGAATGTGCCACATAACACAAGCACTCAGGTCACTCCACAGCAAGTACAAGTATGAGGCAGTCATTGTCCATGCTGGTGTGAACAACCTGAGACTTACCTCCCTGGACCACATGAAAAGAGACACAGAGGAGCTCTTACATCACCCTCTCAAACTCAGGAATCCCACACAGCCTTCATGAAGACACAGGAGAGTATAGATTTCTCTGCAAACACCATCATACTGGGTGACTTCAACTACCCAAACATAGACTGTGAACATTACTCAAGCCACAACACCCAAGCTCTAGGGGTCCCACAGTTCAGAAACTCTTTAGCTATGGAACAAGTAGTCAACATTCCCACAAGAGGGGAAAATATACTACACCTGATCATTACAAACATGAGAACAAAATGCTCACCACTTGAAGTATATCCCTCATTGTTGCAATCGAACCATATACTAATCACACTGGAGTACTGGATCCCCCACATATGCAAACCTCAAACACATCTATGTGTGTGTGGGAAATGCCCCTATTAGCAACTGTGAAAGTACACTACAGGATGCAGATTCCCCTTTTGAAACACTGATGATGTCAGCACTCTATAACTATATTACCTGAATTAAAGCTCCCAGTAATTTGTATAGCGTGCTCCGCTAATGCGTCTGTCTCTAGTGTCATAATATAGTTAAGTAGGGGTTGAATCCTGCGAAGGGAATGTATATGAGTTAGTGTGAGTGGGGGTTGTGTGTGTGCATAATGCTGTGAGGGAAAAGTGCCTTTTGCCAACTGGGAGAACACACTACAGGGTGCACATCCCTCTTCCTAAACACAGATGATGTCAGCACCCTCTAAGTACAGCATTAGAAAAGATTTCTCCCATTAATGCAAATAGCGCACTCTGCTAATGTGTTTGTCTCTAGTGTCATAACACAGTTAGGTAGGGGTTTGAATCTTGCAAATGGAAAGTATGTGTTTTAGTGTGAGTGGGGTTAGTGTGTGTGCACAATGCTGGGGGTGGAATGTGGCTTTTGCCAAATGGGGCTACACACTGCAGGGTGCACATTTCCCTTAACAAACAGTGATGTTGACAGCACCCTATACAAACAACATGACAACAGACAACTGCCAGTACTCAGTATAGTGCTACATGCTACTGTAACAAGCACATGTAGCAGAACATACCTAGATAGTGTTTTGAAACCTGAATGTGGCAAGTGTGTGGGTGTGGGATGTTTCTGTGTATGCATTTCCGTATGGAAAACATGTTGGATGTGGCAATCAGGGAACCACAGTACCTGATGCACATTACACTTTTAAACTAATGAGGTTGCCTGCACCCTGTGAGTACAGGTAGAGGAGGAAATCAGTAGTAATGCAAATAGTGCACTTTTCAAATGTGTACCTGTCATGTGTCGACAGCTACTCATGTAGGGTAATAAATAATGGAAATAGCAGGTGAGCGTGTGCATGTGTGGGGGTAGAAGGGTGTGTGTAAATGCATGTGTGACAGAACAGATACATACAGCTGAATCTACAATACAGCACATGATGCACATTCCCATAGTCAATGGTAGCATGTGATGGTGTGCAGCTGGTACACTTTGGTAAGTAGTATGGGTGCAGATAACAATTCAGGACATTCATACAGTTACTGCAGCAGGAATGCTGGGATATACACACAATCATAGTGGAACAGTGAACAGTTACCAACATGTTACTACTTATACACATCTATGTAGTCACCCTGTGCATCAGCAACGTGTTTACCTTTTCCTGCACTGATGTTGTAGTATGCAGGAGGTGGCACAGTGTCATCATATGCACAGGGTGTGGATTAGGTATGCCCAAGCCAGCCACTGGAACCACCAATTGACATGTGTGTGTATGTGTGTTTGTGAGGGGCAGCAGTACAGGGTGGACCAGTGTTGGTGCAGTGTGTGTGTGTGTATGTGTTTGCCCTAGGTGTTAAATTTCTGCATGTGTGTAAGCACGCACACAGTCCCACATAATGGCTGCCATGTACAGGGTTTTGTGGACAGCCACAGACTGCACCTGTCAGGTCATCCAGATCAGTGTCTGTGGGCACGGACACGGTACCTGTGCCTGGCAGGGGTGCTACGGACCGTATCCGGTACTAACCCAGACTGGGTACTGTCATCAGAAGCGGATGTGTGTTGACTGGACACAGTTCCCTGTTGGGACTGTCCAGAGCCACGTGCACGTGGTCTCCTGGGGCGTCCTGATGACAGCACTAACCCAGCATTGCTGGGGCTGCTGCTGGCACTTGAGGTGCGTGAGTGGGCCTGTTGTCGTCCGCGGCGACTGCCAGCTGGTGCTGTTGCCGGCAGACGGCCACGTTGATGTCACAAACGCACACCATCGCCCTGGTCCATGGACATCTGGTTGTGGAGCAGCTGTTGTATGTCCCCACAACGTCTGTCAACGACATCTGTGAAATTACGAATAGCATTCGCAATGTCATGCATGCCATCTGTCATGGCTGTGCAACATGCTGTCAGCTCCCTCAGACCCTGTCTGGTGTACCTTTCCATACATGCCTGTGCCTGCATAACAGTCTGAAACATAGTGGAGGTTGACATACCTCCTTGGGCACGTCGGCCAGAGGCAGTACAGCCACGGATGCCCCCACGAGAACCCATGGGCGACTGTCTGCGTGGTACCATTGGAGGACCCTGCTCATGGCTGCTTTGTGGGGATGCATGTACCACAGGTACCACATTACCCTGATCTATGCCCAATGCATACTGTCCATCACCTAGGGACAATGGTGACAAAGGATGTAATGGCAGGATGACTGTGCGCATTGAAGGGGTTGACAGCTGTGTACTGTCAATTGGCTGACCAATGGCGGACCCAGACACACCTTCCTGCACCATTATAGACATTTCCTCATCATCAGTACCTGGGGCACAAGATTCAGGTTCCCTGCTGCAGGTCACCAGAGCAGCACCAGAACCTACGGGAGGAAAACAGGGAACACAGATTACAGTCTCAAGACATATTTTACGGTGATGCACTTCAATACAAATGCACACATTCAGAAATGGACACATGCACTCATGGACACACACACACATGCACACATGGGCACAGGCACATTTGCACACATGCACACCCCACACACACATCAGTACTGAGTTACACTACTCTTACTAGTATTAACTTGAGTATTGCAGGTATTATTAAACACACTCACCAGCATGTATTCTACTGAGTTACACTACTCTTACTAGTATTATAAATAGCTTTTCAGGTAATGATAAACACACTCACCAGCATGTATGGCCTGCCTCATTGCTAGATGGGAGGGACCTGGAAATATGAAGAAAGTAATGTCAGTGGGCACAAGTGTGCCATTGTTTTTGCATATGATACAGTACAGTAGTACACCAGTTCCCTTACACACATCAGCTGCTCATAATGCCAGTATCACACATGCACAATTACATATCATGATGACAGATACATACCACGTGCACACCTTATGCATGCATGAAGTAACAGTGTACAGAACAGTCATATGTACATATGGCATCTTACCTGCATGCTCAGTGTCTTGCTGCTGTGTGGATCCAACCTCCATCATGATGCAAGTCTGATGCTGTTGTTGTTCTGGGGCTGGATCCATGACACTTAGCAGTAGCCCCTCCTGTCTGGTGAGGGGGGGATGTGTGGCCACCCCCCCACCTGTGGCAACCTGTTGCCTGTGGATATCTGCAGCACGCTGGTGGACATTTCTAATCAAATCACTGCAGTGATGTCTCACCTGCTCATATGTCCTATCATGCATGCCAACATCATTTATCCTGCTGACAAAGTTTTGCCACAGTGCAGACCTCTCCTGCTGATTCTGGGTGGTGCGTGAAAACAGGATGTCATAGTCACGCACCAGGCTCTGGTGGATCACTTCGTCCTCTGCAGCAGAGTATGCAGGGTTCCTTTTTGGAGCCATATCTCCCTGGAAAAGTACACAAACAGGATATCAGCAGAGTATGTCAGCAATATATGGTACACATTCTATACATAAAGTATTAAATTGTAGTTATTACTGCTTGGTTGTAACTTGATTAAAGTGTAGCTATCATTCTAAGTCTTTTGCATTAAGCACTTGGCCTTCAGACCAGTTGTTTTACATTAGGAAGGTTTGTGGCAAGCACTGTGGTGGCAGGACAGGTAGCTTTCATCCTTCTAAGTTAGGAACTGCTGATTGAGAGCCCAGTGTCCAAGTGTATTAGTTCTGGTATAAGCAGTTGGGCTTCAGACCAGTTATTTAACATTAACAAGGTTTGTGGACTGCACTCTTGTGTGAGAATAGGCTGTACTCTGCCATTCATAGCTGGGAACTTCTGGTTTAAGGTTTATAGTGCCTGCATATTTGAAATGTATCTTATTGACATTGGTACACCTTGTTTGCTGTAGCATACACTACATCCAAGCCTCCTGAATCTAGCTTTGTTTATATGCTTGTTATGTGTTAGCTTGTTATTTCACTGGTACGCTAATTCCACATAATACACAGCTTCTCAGCACTTCTGTGAATCACTACTGATAACTGGCCTTGTTTTCTAAGCTATGGAAGTTTTAAGTATAGAAGACATGTACAGCAATATTACATATGTATATATATCAGGACTATGTACACACACCCTATCTCATGGACATACCTATAGATAGTGAACTATGATACACTTGGAGGTTTCACAGAAAACACAGTATTAACCTGCTACTTTGCATTACCTGTGTTTGTGTCAGCTGTTGCTGTGTCACTGGTGCTAATTGCTGTTTGCTGTTGCTGCTGCTGCTGGTTTTGTTGATGTGATGATGCAGTTTTTTTATCACTGCCTTTCTTTCTTTCTTTCTTTCTTTCTTTCTTTCTTTCTTTCTTTCTTTCTTTCTTTCTCTCTCTCTCTCTCTCTCTCTCGCTATCTCTCTCCATCAGTTTGGTGCAATTAATGTATTGCATGTGTGGAGTGTTAGTACTGGATGCTTTTGTAGGTATCTGCATAGGTCCATGTGATGGCCTCTGCACCAATTGTAAGGCAGCAATTGCTAATTGCATGCAGCCAGTTGTGTACTGATTGCATGTCTCACTGTGATTTCAGGACAGTGCTATAAAAAGTATGTGAGATAGGCGTTGTCCTTTCAGATTGTAAAGGCGTGGACCATGCTGGTATGCTGTCGACAGTGTTCTGTGAGTGTGAAGTTTAGTAAGTCTCTCATGATTCATGCTGTGTTGTAAATTCAGTTTGCTGCATTTCTCTCACCTGTTCCCTGTAGTGAGTGTGTATGCATACTGACACCTACGACTATATTTCCATATGTATTAATATCTATCTATCTATATATATATATATATATATATATATATGTGTGTGTGTGTGTGTACATATACACATACTTTCATATATGTACATTAGCTTACATTATTAAGTACAAGCTAACAATTAGCAGGGCTGTTTCTGTTAACACTAAACTAGTATGGGAATCCAGTAATTAGGACAGTAAAAGTCTACCTGACATGCTTTGGGTAGTACACATCCTATATTGTCTTTATCTTCATTCCTACTATTACATGTTATACTTATTTTAGCACTATATTCCTGTATGAGAGTCATGGCTTAGTGGTAGGTCATACAGACTAGTGTTACAATGGTCTTGTGGTAGGGCCTAATAGTATGCTTTTATTTTGCTTTCAAATTGAGTACAGGGCCTGTCAATCAAAGTGCTGAAGGCACCTTTAAGCAATTAAAAGGGTTAGTAAGTCTCACAGGAGTCAGGCTGTGTTGTAGATACTGGTTGCTGCATTTATCTTCACTGTTTCCTGTAGTGAGTGTGTATGAATACTGACACCTACAACTATATTTCATATGTATTAATATATATATGTATATATATATATATATATATATATATATATATATATATATATATATATATATATGTGTGTACATATACATACTTTCATATATGTACATTACCTTACATTATTATGTACAAGCTAACAATTAGCAGGGCTGTTTCTGTTAACACTAAACTAGTATGGGAATCCAGTAATTCGGACATTAAAAATCTACCTGACATGCTTTGGGTAGTACACATCCTATATTGCCTTTATATTCATTCCTACTATTACATGTTATATTTATTTTAGCACTATGTTCTTGCATGAGAGTCATGGCTTAGTGGTAGGTCATACAGACTAGTGTTACCAAGGTCCTGGGTTTGAGACTGACAGTGGGAATTTATTTTTCTTTCGAAATGAGTACAGGACCTGTCAATCAAACGTGCCAAAGGCACTTTTAAGCACTTAAAACCAGGTCTGCGCTCGTTTGCGCGGAGCTCACGCATGCGCACTAGCGGTGAGCTCCGCTAACACACGTGCACACCTGCGCTATTTTCTTTGAAAGAAAAGAAAAAGGGGTGACAGGAAAGTGGTGAAAAAGGGGTCACAAAGAGGGTAAGACAGTAGGGAAACAAGCTTGGGATTTGCAGGAGGGATGTAGGTGAGGCCCATAGCTGCCCATGTCTTTCTCAGCAACAGCTGTGCATTTGTATGTAATTTGGTGTGACATTTGAAACCTTCCACCCCTGAGAGAGGTGTCAGGACAACATTAATACCTGTTGTACAGCCAATTGTAATTAACAGTTTCAATGTCCAGCGGACATGTGTGCAACATGGATAGCTATGTATGGGGTGTAATTTTTTTGTGGGTGCAGAGTGCCCCTTTTTTTTTTTTTCAAGTGAGAGTGGTATGTCAGGTGAAGGTAGTTGGTATAGCTGGGGAGGTAGGTTGGGTAGGTTAACAGACAAGACAGACAAGACGCATACAGGGGCAGTGTATGACACATGTTGGGGGGTTACACAATTGACGGGGATGGAGGTTGGGATATCCAGGGCACATGAGCCCACAGATGGCAACAGTGGAACTGATATCCCCACCCATAGGCAGTTGCCACTGTTCCTTCACAGCCCAGGATGGGGCTGTGCTGGGGGCTGTGCAGGCGGGACAACGGGCATGCCCGTAAGCTGTGCCACCCGGGCCTCAAGCTGGCGTAGGGGCCCAAGAACAGAGTCTTGAATCTCCCTTCGCACCACAGACCAGACACCTTGGAGGGTGAGTGGACGGGCTCCTCCGGCCATGCTTGCAGAGGGGGGACAGGCCCCATCCCCTGCAGCGCTTCCACCCGAAGGTGGCACAGGGCCACTGGAGGAGGGTCCGGCCTGGGCACTAGTGCCAGGTGCAATCGCCAGATGAGGTGGGAGAGGTGGGTCCGCTGGGACCCGCCTTCCCAAGCGTTCTAGGTTTGTGAGTATGTTATGTTAGTTTGGGTTAGTAGCATATTATTCCATTCAAATTAGTTGTAACAGCATGCATTGGTATTCCCATTAAACAAACACCCAGATATTAACACCATTGAACAACAGGCATATCAATATCACATGCATTATTTGAACAGAAATACACAATCAAACAACATGCAGGGTTGATTAATGGCAACAGGCCATCAGGTTTGCAGGTATGAACAGGGCACATGCAACAACGGACATGCATATATTTTTGAAACAACAGGACAAATGTCCATGGTTAATGAAATGTTCACATACCAATATTTAGTGAGTTTTTTAATTTGCAATTATAGGGTGGGTGGAGAATGAAAATGTTGACACATTCATAAATTATACATTGATATACATTTGTAATAGAAACACAATTAACTTGTGGGTGATAGTTTTCAAATGATTTTTAATTGACTGTCATGCTAGACCTGTTACAGATACATCACTATCCTAGTTATTTTGAATTTGATCAGATACATCATCCTGCTACATTTTGATGACAGGGCAGGGGACAACTATGGATGTTTAGTATGTCAGACAATCATTCATTCTATCTGAAAATTGTTGACTGTGATCACCATATACATATTTTGGCTTAAACATTCAAGATTCAGACACACTGAAATCAGTTTGGGATGTTAATTTTTAATTCCCAAATGCATTTAGTTCTGTAGAACCACACTGAGGCTTATATATTCAGGAGTTATTACTACTTTATTTATTGATACATGACCCTTTCTGTCACTCTCACACATCCTGCTATTTCACAGTTCAGGTTGGTACTTCTAGGCTTTGTTCACATATTAGACCTGTGGTGATTCAAACACTTTCCAGCAGCCTCACTTCTGTCATGATTCAGCATTTCAACAGGGATATATCTCACATGTAATTAACTCAGCTTCTGAAGATGTACTTCTGAGACTACTGCAGGTTATACTACATTTAATTAATGGTGGGACATCTGTTTTACAGAACTATTTATTTCTATCAATTATATTTCCAGTTTCACTTACATACTGATGAACTTGATGCAGCCATACCTGCACACTTTCACTTGTTGCTTGCACATTCAATTACTTTTAATGAATACACTGCAGTGTTCTGCTAAGTGCTACACTATAATATTTATTTACAAGTACTAGGTGGGGTTACTAACCTGCATGGTGGTGCAGCCACACCAGCCTGCTGTCATGTGCCCTGCTATTCGCAGAGCGGACACCTGCAGCTGTAATACAAGACAAGTAATATTGGAATACACATCTCCATGGTATCAGCTAGTTGAATTCCTTACATACATAAGTAAAATGTAACTTACTCAGTAGTGGGGCGTTGGGCATATCCCGGGCCTCCTGGATCCATTGGGTCAACTGGTCTTGTTTGCATCACTTCAGGTCCGCATGGTGGTGATGGACCTGCTCACCAGTACGTGGAATCCCAGTAGCACTGGTGAGATCATGAGCCAACTGGTCCTGTGCCTCCGCCCTGTATGCTCCCCATGAGACCTGGCCCTGCATGAGTTGGGCCTCATGATGATGAACTAGGAGCCAGACCATGTATCTGGACTCCTCAACGCCCCACCACTGTGCTCGAAAGCAACGTCCCTCCCCTACTCCACTCATTCTGCCTGCAGGTCTATTCTACAATCGTTTATGCTGTGTATTCCCACCTATGGGGCTTATATATGCCGATTTTCCCACACATTTCTATGATTGGCCGTTTTGGAATTGTATCAACTTCACAGAAACTGCTTTATCATGCTCCATTTTGGATTACATCCTATATATATGCTATTTCTGCATTTCTAAGCACTGCTGTCATGGCTTAGTGGTTTAGTACCTTGACTCTAGTGCATGGTATCCTGGGTTCGAATCTAACCAATGATTTTTATGACTGTCTAGACAGGCTGAGGGGTGTGTCTGTGTAAAGGCACTTTTGATACAGCTTGCTTAATGTTGCCCAGTGGTTAGCTTGTGGGTGCGGCGCGCACCTCCGCGCAAACGGTGTGTGCTGGGTTAAACCTTAATTGGCTATTAACACGCATGTTAAGCTAAGCACAGCTAGTTGCACACAGTTTGAGTCTGTTAAACCAGTGCTTAGCTACGGGCAAGCAATTTGCAGCCTTTGAAACACTACTCAGCTACGGGCACTCTGTCTCACCTTGTTTGACAGCAGCTTAGCTATCAGTACATTTCTAAATATTTTTATTATTGTATTACTTGAAAATATATGATCCATTTCATTCCATTTTACAAAAGGAAATACTTTTACATTTGTACAATACTGTCAGCGGCCTTTTAGTGCTTATTTACAAAAATAAAAAGGATGTTGTGTGGGCTCGATCCTTGCCTGCTTGCTCTTAAGCCGAAAACTCTACCGCTATGCTATTACTTCTTGGCTTATTTTGCATATTTAGTTCTTATATCCTTTTCCACTGATTGCTAACTGCAGTTGCGCTAGTAGCACACCCGCGCACACGAGCGCATGCATTAGCAAACATTTACGGGTTTTAAAAAAAAATAAAAAAGTTTTCATTTTACATTTTATAACATCTGTTCACTTTTTACATTTTACATTGCTGGTCTGTGGGGGCATGTGTTGTGTAGTGTGTTTATTCACATTTCCATGGCCTCTCATGGGTGTTTACTTTCTGCCATTCTAGACTTCCGGGGGCGTGTCTGCTTGCAGGGCTTAGCCTACGGACACGCCCCCTACTGTCTTACACGGACCGTGTAAGACTTACAGTGTGATTCAGCATGCCTCATGCACCTCATGCATATGCATGACATGCTGACATCACACAGTTTAACTGCAGCCTCCGTGTAAGAGTTATAACTCTTACACGGAGGCTTCCTGAATCCTGCCCAGTGTCTTTTTCCCTGGTACTGTGTGATCGCATAATTAGTATATATGATTAGCTAGGGGTGAGGAGACACAGAAGAGCTTGCTCCCTTACATCAGCTTATGTTTTTTTTGTTGTTGTTCTCTTGGTACATGTATATCGAAGTGTCAACTTTTCCAATGTCGACAATTGGGTCTATTAGTCTTAGTTCATAGTTCATAAGTTAGTACTAGGCTAACTGCCCTTGTGAGCCATTTTAAGCCTAGCCAATTATAACCTGTGAGATTCAAACCCTGTACCTTGTGTTTGTAAGGCAAACACCTTAACCATTAGACCACCCTCCCAACTTTTTCATAAACCCATACAACTATATCGAGATATATAGTAAGGTTATGTGATGGCATTAGTAATGTAGATAAGCAGCCTCCAAACCATTGTTTTAATTAGAAATGCCAGCTAAGACATGGCACTTTAACCATGACCTTGATTTATATCCTTATATGCAGCACTCATTTAAACTAATTGGAACTGTGTAATAAATACTGTGATTACTCGTCAAACAATTCATGACCAATAAATGTAGCCAGACTCTTAACTCAATTAATGAGTTGTAGTGGTGGGTCAAACTTTGATATCTGCCAGTTTTACTCAGCTGCAAATGATACTTTGATACGATTTAGAAAAAAAAATCCTGTATTGAAAATCTGTTTCCTGATATTTAACAATCATCTTAAAATATTTAATAAGCAGCAAATCTAAGACATTTATTAATGAACTCAAGAAGCTGATGCTATTCCACTTATCATGTTTCCACAGTTCTGCACCACTTGGTTATGGGATGAAGTGCAGGCACCGGTTTCTAAACTATTACCTATGTTTAGTGTTGATGAAAGCACTTTCGTATTACACTGTCCTTTCTAACTATACCTTCCCAAGCATGGCCCTGTTTTACTACTGCCATTACAGTTTTCATTCCTGTTGCCAGTTTCATTCACAAATTACCATTTTTCAAAATCTGAGTACTATCCCAACAGTGATTCATAGGATAAACATGTACATTATTAAATTTTAAACACAGATTTGCATATCACTGTGAGGCATTATCGCATTTCAGATCTGAAAAATACAGGCACTGTTGTAAAGCTTTTTGTGAGTAAAACACTTTAATGTTCAATCACTTTTGCGAAACAATGCATCTTACAACATTCACATGAAGAGTTGTGGTCTTTGTTAAAAAAAAAAAAAATGTTTATTGCAACAGATAATCGCTGCAGTTCAGAAACATGCTCATTGCAATGGCGGTGAACTGGCACCTGTTTACCTTTTGTATGCAATGCAATTTGAAAACTATGAGCTCAACCAGTAGTTAAACTAACAATCCTACCCACCGCCATCAAAGGCCCAGCAGAGAGGGAAAAATGGCTGCATTGATGGCTGTGTAATGAAACAAGCACAACTACCAAACTAAGCACATGTATTCACCTCAACATGTTCACACATGAACAAAAGTGGCAGGATGAGAAAACCAGCTTTTAACCTTAAAGGGTTTACTGCACACTTTTTTTTACCAGATGAAGGATTGAAAATGAGTGCACAGGGTAGTAGGAAAAAGGGGGGAAAGCAAGCAAAGGGAAACACATAAGGAAGCAGAGAAGGAATGAATAGGATGGGGAAGGGAAAAGAAGGTAATATTTTTTGTGGGATGTGCCTATTTCTTTTTTTAAGGAGTGAAAGGTGGAGAGGGAAGATAAATCTTTGATAAGAGGGAAAAGAGAGAAAGAGGGTAAAGGGAGGTAGACGATGAAAGTGAACAAACACAAGACTGACGGGAGAGCTGCTTGCACCCTGAGGAAGAGAGATGACAGAAGAGTTTTGGATAGCAGACAAACAGAAAACAATGGTGATGCAGAGGCTTGGACAACAAATAGAGAGTAAAGACGTAAAAGGGAGAGGAACACTGTGATGGACATATTATGGGTATTTTCCTGTGTCATATCCAGTGGGGGGGGGGTTCACACACCACCGTGGGCTTCCTCACCAATAGCTCCTGGCTTAGATGAAGTTGTCAACCGAGGGCAGGGATTCATCTCTGCAACTTGCAAGACAAGTCTTTCTAGGTGGCTGATGCGGTATCAAGACACCACCCACCAGCTACACAATTTGTGGGGTGAAGCATGTATCACCCTGGCAGAGACACCAGTGAGAACAGTGGTGCTCCTGGTTGATGAAGCTCCACCAGGAGCATGGGAGAAGAGCCTATCAGCCTCACCTGAAGAAGGCATTGAGGAGGTGGCCCTAGCTGGCACAGATCTAGATGCTCAAGGTGGTGTCTGTTTTGTGGGAGCTGGTAGAACATGGTGGAACCATGGGCACTGCCATAGCAACTGCTGAACAAAAAAGTGAAATAAATTAAGAGAAATAACATAACGGTTCAAAATAAATGAAAAAAGGCAGCAACAAAGAGAAAAGGGAGTAAAATGGTGACATCACATGAAATGCAAAGTAATTACTATATAAACATAACAGTATTCTAAGCAACTACTTCACCAAAATAACTTAAAAAAACACACACAGGTGAGACACACATTCACTAATGGAAATGCAGTGATATATTCTGTCATCTACTACCCAACTATACTGAACAGATGCAATAATAAAGGGCATATGAACTGAAATGCCTATACTCCTTGGGTACACCATGTGCCATACCTATGAATTACTAAACTATAAGACATTGGGTCGGATTCATTAACAGCTATATGAAGCGTAGTGACTGTATTGGCAGCATGTCATGCTGCCGACATGATAGCGCACTATTTGGTACTCATAAAGTACCTCTAAATGATGTGTAGAGCCACCAAACAAAGAGAAATAGTGAAATATGTTAATGAAAGCATAAAGAGCAGAAGCACATGCTAATTAACCAATCCAACATGGCGGAGCTATTCAAGAAGCTATAAAACAATTGTGTACCCTCACTGTAGACTTTAGCCATGCATACCAAAACTCTTTGGAATACACTTAGAAAAAAAAATGTTAGGGATTGTGACTGCTATTATTCTGCTGTGTGTGCAACAGGCTTTAAATCAGGGTGCTTCTGCTGCCAAACCTTGGGCAAGAAGAAATGTGTTTAGACCCTCCTATTTGACATATCATGGACTGCTTGAAACAGAAATTGTTGACAGATACATGGTGGACATGAAAACACTAGAAGAAATATGCAACCTCTGCCACCCCCACCTCAGACCCCATGGAAATTGTGCAGACCCCATCCCAGTGAAAACATAGGTATGTTTAGCATTTCATGTACTAGCTACTGGTACTTTCTAGAGAACTATGTGGGATATATATTAGGAGTGTCAAAGGCATCAGCTACTAGAATATTACATCAGTTTTTAAATGAAATGCTGCTTCATGCAAGAGAGCATATCTGTTTCCCAAGAACCCCACAGTAGAGAGCAAAAACCACACAAGAATTTTATGTAGTAGCATATTTCCCTGAAATGTTGAGGGTCATAGATTACACATACATAGAATAAAAGCCTCGCCTGGGAAACAGGGAAGGGGGTAATCAACAGAAAAGGTTTTCACTTTTTAAACTCTGGAGTTGTAATGCTCAAGGGATCATCTACAATGTCTGTGCAGGTAACCCAGGCAGTTTCCATGATTCACACATATGGCACACTTGTGAGTTGTGCATCAGGTTTGCTAAGGGTGACACTCCTCAAGGGCATCTAGGGGGATGCTAGTTATGCATTGGAGCTCTGGCTCATGACACCTATGAGAAGCCCATAAAATCCAATTGAACAAGAATGCAACGAGGCTCATGCTCAAACTTGGAGCATTGTAGAATGTGTTTCTATTGCTGAAATCAACGTTCCACTGTCTAGACACATAAGGAGGTGCACAGCAGTATAAGCCAGGCACCTCTGCCAAAATACTTAGTCTGTGCCATCTTACAAAATACTCAGAAAACAGCTGCAACAAGGACCACTAGGGGCTGGACCACTGTTTCAAGGACCACAGATAGGGCAAGCAACAGGTACAGATGAGACGCCTGAGGGAGAACCACCAGCTGCAGATAGTACAGACAGATGGCCATGTGCACAATATGCCCTGGCTCTGGCTAAGAGGCAAAGGCGAGCACATATACTCACTACCTAACTCAAAGACTAAGATCCCACACACATACAAACAGAAAAATTTAAGTCTTTCAAACAGCACAAACTCTACTTAATCATGTAATGTCAGTGTTCTGATAACATCAGACAGGGACATCCCCTAAGGACACACCTTGTCATTAAAGCAGGTACAAATTAAGTGTGGAGCCTGTAACAAAACATATGTTATACAATTGATTACTCTCATATGAAAATATGTAATATGCCCCTAAGCAGTGAGGCCCCCCACCCCCTAAAAAAATAATTATATTTAACACTCAAATATCAGCACTGATCTATAGCACCTGTTTTCCACCATTTATTTCCAAAGAACAAATCTTGAATGCCCTCTCAAAGGCAAAAAACACAGCCTCCATGGGACCTGACAGCATCCCAGGCTGTATCTTACATAGCCTCAAGCAGTAACTAGCCACACCTCTAGGCACCCTTATCAACCACAGCTTAAACTCTGGATATGCACCCTCCGAGTGGAGGATGGCTACTGTCATTCCATTGCACAAAGGTGGTGAAACCACTGACATAGGTAACTACTGGCCCATTAGCCTTATGAGCCTGATATGTAAGGCCATGGAATGCATAACCATGGATCTCATAAACCAGGACATCGGTAGTCTCCAAGCACTTGACCCACTCAGTATGGGTATGTCAAGGGGAGATCATGCCTGTTGAACCTGGTGGATGTTTTGAAACAGTCACCAATGCCCTGGTCGAGGGTAAAGAGGTGCACACTGCCTACCTTAACTTGGCCAAGGCTTCTGACACCGTACCTCACTTGGGTATAGAAGATAAGCTTACTTAGTTGGGCATCAACCCTTACATCACTAGATGGATTGCCAATTGGCTCACTGACAGAACCCATACAGTCAAAATAGGGGACTCCACCTCAGATAGTACCCCTGTAAATAGTGGGGTCCCTCAGGGTTCGGTCTTAGGACCCCTACTCTTTGAAATATATTTTTCTGATGTGCAGACAAACACAAAAGGTCTATGGCTGACTAAGTTTGCAGATGACTGAAAACTGGGGGTGATCATCGACTCCCCAAATGATGTAAACATTCTCCATGAGGGACTTACCCAGACTAATGACTGGTGAATAAAACATGGCCTCAAACTCAAAGCCATTAAGTGTACAGTTATCCCCTTTGGTAAAAATGATGTTCCTGCAAACTATCATATCAACAACAACATCCTTAGCACACAATCAGTAGTAAGGGATCTGGGCACCTTAGTAGACAACAATCTAGCATTTGATCAACACGTAGCCTCAGTAGTGTATAGGGATTACTACATGGTTCATCTCATAAATAAGGGCATAGCATACAGGAAAAAGAAGTTATAACCTCTCTGTACTTTTCCTTAATCAGGCCTAGAATCGAGTACAATGCCCCCTTTCGTATGTACCTCACTAAGCACTTGAGGCAGCTGGAGAGACCACAGAGGTTCTTGACTAGAATAATTCAGGGTCTCCAACACCTATCCTATGAGGATAGGCTCAAGTCCCTCTCACTTTACTCACTCTCATATAGACTGCTCAGAGGGGACCTCTGTCTGGCATTTAAAGCCATCTTAAACCCTGCCCTACTGGAAATGCTGCATATCCTCAAATCTAACACCACATGCGTCATGTGCACTTGGGACCTAAACCTAGCCTGTGATATTAATATGACCTGCTGGCAGGACAGATATGTGTCCCAGAGACCCCCATTTGTGGAATAGACTCCCTCTCCATGTTAAACAGACTACTTCTCTATCCTTGTTCAAGTGTAACCTGAATGACTGGATGGGTAACAGAAAATATACCCCTGGGATCCCACCTTTGTCCCTGCTTGACAGGGAGGACAGGTGCTGACCTTGGAAACATGGGCCCAAAACTTTGGCTAGGCTTGGAAAGGCCTCTTGGCCAGTAGCCTAGTAACCACCTATGATCCTATGAATACTTTTGTAAAGCAAAAAGTAATACATTTACAATTGTTAATGCTGAATTGTATTCCTAGAAATGTAACACAACACTGTTATAAATGCTATATCCACTACTGTGGAGGTCAGCCTGGTAGAAACCCACAAATGTAGCATATTTTTCTTTTTCTGCTAACATAAGTAAAAAGTATCAGACCTTCCTATGTAGTTGCACTACAATCATCTACGATAACTGTGCAGACATCAAATGATATACAACCTACATTTGCCATGTAGCATTCAGTTAGCATAATTTTAGAAATGCAGACATAGCTATGACAAAAGAGAGAAATAAAAAAAGCATGTCAAATAAGAAAAATGTTTTTAGCAGTCACTGCACTTCGCCTTTTAATGTTAAACTGGAATTATTGTTTAAGAAATAGCAACATAACTTGACAATACAGCACTGTATAAAATAGATAATTCTCCCAAAATGTTGTTTTCTAGCATTATTGAACTCTGTGGTTCAAACCAGTCTCCCCAGTATGATAAAAGAGCATTAGCTATACAATTAACTTTAGTTCAGAGTCAGCCATGTGAGAAATGTGAGTATAAAAATGAGGTGTGAAATCACTAGCAGTCCTGAATAACTAAAACTGCACTAAGTGTATGGAATGTAAAGATGGTGTAAGGACCTATATGATTACATACACATGCTCTAGAAATGCAAAGATGAGCACTGAGAAGCATTCCTATTTTAATGCCTTGCAGGTGTCTGTTCCTGTAGTCAGAGTAATCATAATCAAGTTTCACAGTCTCCCCACTTGCATGTACACCTACTGAGCCTATATCAGGGAAGAGAGACTTACCAAAAAGTCTGGCAGTACATCAAGTGATTTAGGAGAGTGACAGTTCTAACATACAAATGCTGCCTTTAATGACCATGTAAGGAATGTTGCTCATATTAAAGGGAGTACTTTAAGCAATGGTAAAGACAACATTATGGCAAGAAAATGGGTGTATTTGCTATTATGAAAACATATATAATGGAATGAGGCACCAAACATAAAGAAAGGGTTATATTACTGAGGCCCCAAACATGAAGAAGGGAATATACCTGCAGTGTTTCTTTAATATCATGTGAATACATGGCGAAGCTAAAAGTTTGCAATATCCCAACCATCTAGATATTCACTGTCAAATGTGAACAGCCAGCTTTTATAACATGTTTCTGTTGCACTTTCAATGTGACCTGATACAATGTCACCTCGTCATTATATCTAAACTATTTTTTGCCTTCTTAATATGTGCTTTTCTTTGTGGCAACTTTGGGAAATAGTATGAAATGATTGCTTTCAATACATGCATTTGATAGTTTAAATCTCTATAGGTCCCTGTTACAACATAAATTTGGTTAAACATACAAAATGTACATTTAAAGTATTTGGTCTACTGTATATACATACATATATATTCTTTCCTTGTATCATCTTCACACTATTTAGCATTGTGCTCCATTGGCAAACTTAAGTAAGGTTAGTATTGACTTAAAGTGACAAATAAGTAATTTGAAATGATGTAAATAATAATTCTCTGTGCTATGTGAACAAATAAAGCATTTCTGCTTTTCCCTGTGGCCTTTTCCCTTACCATGGTATTAGATAAAGTCCTGATAGTCTGAGACATACATGATACCACATGATGAGATGTGAGAAGGCTAAATATATTACTGTAATGAATTATGAGCTGCATTCATTGCTACATATACATTACATTCATTTCAGGCATCTTCAGTTTGTTATTTCCCAAAAACTGTTTGAATGCTAAATATTGCCTTCTGCATTTAGGTTCATAGGTTCATAGGTTGGTACTAGGCTATCAGCCCTAGGGCCTATACAAGCCTAGCCATAACAATTCCCTGGCTATTTCTTCCCACATTATTTACTTTCCTGGACCCCTGTCTAGCAGGGCGACTGACGTGATCCCTGGGGTGAATTTCCTTTCTCCCATCCAATCGTCAAGGTTCCTCTTGAAGAGGTCCAAACAGGCACTCTGCTTGCCATGTATGAGCAATCTGTTCCAGAGTCTGGGGAGTCTCTGGGTCAGGAACCTATCCCTCCAGCATGTTTTGTTTATTGTGATGACAAGGTTTAGATCCCTGGAGCGTGTAGCTCTGAGGGATTGGGATTTCTTTAAGTGTAGCATGTCCAACAGCTCTGGGTTTGACATGGCCTTGTATGTTAAGCAGAGATCGCCTCTGAGTAGACAATATGCGACAGAGTATAGCTGGAGCTTTTTAAGGCGGTCAGCGTAAGGCATCTGCTTTAGGCCTGTGATTCTTTTAGTGAGGTATTTCTGAGGCCTTTCCAGTTGTTGCAGATGTCTTGAGAGGTACATACCAAATGGGGTGTTGTATTCTATAATGGGTCTAATGAGGGATGAGTACAGTGGGACAATGACCTCCTTTTTTCTGGATGAAAAGCCCTTAGTGATGAGGTGTGCCACATAGAAGGATTTCCTGACTGTTGTGGCAATGTGGTTATCGAAGGTGAGACCACTGTCCACCTGTGTCCCTAAGTCTCTTATCACACTTTCTGTGTTTAGTGTACTGCCACCTATATGGTAATTCATGGATACATGTTTTTTCCCAAAGGGGATAACAATACATTTCTTGGCATTGAGCTTGAGCCCATGGCTCTGGCACCAAGCATCTGTTTCTGTAAGGCCCTTTTGTAGAGTATCCACATCATTTGGGGATTCAATAATGGCTCCCAGTTTGCAGTCATCTGCAAACTTTGTCAGCCAGAGTCCCTTAGTGTTGGCCTGTACTTCAGAGAAGTAGATGCCAAACAAGAGTGGCCCCAGGACTGAACCCTGAGGTACTCCACTTGTCACTTGTCTGGAGCTGGATTTGGAGTCGGCTACTTTTACAGTGTGGGTTCTATTAGTAAGCCATTTAGCAACCCATTGGGTGACATAGGGATTAATGCCCAACTTAGTAAGTTTATCTATGATTCCAGAGTGGGGGATGGTGTCAAAGGCCTTGGCAAGGTCTAGATAGGCTGTGTGAACCACCTTACCCTTGTCCATGGCTCTGGATACTGATTCAAAGAAGTCAATCAGGTTCAGGAGACAAGATCGGCCCTTCACAAACTCAAACTGGGTGGGGTCCAGTATTTGAAGGTTGCCAATGTCTTTGTTTATAAGTTCCATGATAATATGCTCCATGGCCTTGCAGATAAGGCTTGTCAGACTGATGGGACGGTAGTTTCCAGGATCCAAGGTGGATCCCCCCTTGTGGATTGGGATAACTGTAGCTCTGCGCCACTCAGTGGGCACGAAACCTGATGTAAGGCTATGATTAAACATGACACTTAGGTGAGGTGCCAGTTCATATTGTAGTTCATGTAGTGCACAGCCCGGGATGTCATCTGGTCCCATGGATGCTGTATTCTTGGCTTTAGAGAGTGCGTTTTGTACCTGTGTGGCCATTATTACTGGAATTTGGCAATCTTCTGGTATTGAGATGGGCCATTTAGGGGGTGAGAGGGGGGTGAAGTTGGCACTGAATCGATCTGCCAGGATACTGGCAATATCCTTCGGATCAGTATATTTAATGCCATTCTGTTTTAGCTCAGAGCAGATCTGAGCATTGCCATTTAGATTCTTGACATAGTTATAGAATGCTTTGTGGTTGTCTTTGGAATCTTTGGCAATTTTATTTTCGTAACTAGCTTTGGAGGATTTTATGAGGCATCTCAGTTTCTTACTGAGGCTAGTAAGGAAGTTTTTTGCATCCTGGGATTTTCCTCTTTTCTGCAAAAGTTTCTTCCTTTTGTTGTAAAGTTTGTTTATGGCAGGGGACCACCAGATTGGCTTCCTTTTTTTGGATGAGAACATTTTGGTTCTATTTGGGATGGCACGATTCATGCATGAGTGGATGTGCTCGTACAGTGCCTTAGTGTAGGATTCAGCAGTTGAACTTTCAGTTCCCATCTGCATGGGTGTCATGAAGTTTGTCACTTCTGACTTGAGTAGCATGAAGATGGCTTTGGAGAAGTTTTTTATGGTGGTTTCTTTACTGGGGGGTGGGGTGGGATGTGGATGTTAAGGGTGATTAGCTTATGGTCAGACCTGACTAACGAGGGGGTGACCATAGGTATGGAGCATTGATTTCCCATGTTGGTAATGACCAGGTCTAGGATATTAGAGCCCCTGGTGGGACTATGGATTAGTTGATCCAGGGCGTTGGAATTTATGAATTCCAAGAACCGTTATGCAAAGGTGTTGGGACATGAGTAGTTTTCCCAGTTAATGGCAGGATAGTTAAAATCACCCAGTATTAGGGTGTTTGGTTCTATCTTAATATTTTCCAGTATGTTTAGAAAGGTGTAGTGAGAATCTTGGGGTATGGTGGGGATCTGCAGCAAGCTACAATTTGGATTGCAGTCTTACCTAGTGTTAGTTGCACTTGGAGAATTTCAGACACATTGTGTTGGCCAACTAGCCTGGTGGTGTGAATATCCTTGGTGAATATTGACACTCCTCCACCTTTAGTGTTTCGGTCCTGGTTTGGTGGCCGAAAAGTGTGGTAAGAGTTGTAGCCTGGTATTGCAGGGGTGCTCTCTGGAGGCTTGAACCAGGTCTCAGTTACTGCACAGATATCGATGTTCTCCATTTTTAGGAGTGCCTCGAGAGAGTGCATTTTGAGGTTTAGACTTCTAGCATTGAGTAGCATTACCTTCAGATTTTGCATGCTTGTACCTGTTACAGTGGTGGTGTACCATTTGGCAGTGTAAAGGTCACTTTCATGTTTAAGAAAAAAAAATAGTTTAGGCTTCCTTAAGTAATGTTGTTGCACGACCCTCGTCAACAGGGTTAGTACTTCAGAAAATGCACCTGACAGATATCAAGTTCTGTGGTACAAGGTGCAACTGAAGTGAATTGATAGAAATAAGGCACATAAAGCATTGTTTGAATTATGTGTACAGAGCACATTGCAGTTATTCACAATATTTTTTTACTTCTTTTCAAGGTTCATTAGCTTTCCACTCAGCAGCATGCAAACAGAGTTAACCAAGGAAAAAAAGTGAAAAAAAAAAAGTTTAGGCTGGCTTAGATCAAACAAACTTGACAATGGTGTACTTTCTTCAAATGCTGGACAGTAAAGAGAGGAAAAACTCTACCTGTCATAAAACTATCACTGGGGCACAAGGTGTAAGGGCACTGACTAAATAAAAAAGAGATATTAATGATGTATGCTAAATAGAAATGTTTCATTATGCAAGGATTACTGACATATTGCTTGAAAATAACATGTTTAACATTAACATTCTTTATTGTTGCAGTTCTAATCAAAATGTTGTGAGAAACTGGCTTTTTTACACCATTTGTAAATAAGTATCTTGTAGCTGGATTCAAACCCTTCTCCTGTGGCACTTGTGACAAATATATTGCTCTCTAGACTGTGTAACTAGATAGGTAGGAAGTTCAATGCCCAATATTGAAGACTTGTGTGTAAGATAGTGTGTGTAGCACTTGGTGCTATAACCACACCCCCTGCAAAGAATAAATGTAACTCTTCTTACAGTTACCTTATCTCAATTTTGCATTTTCTGTGAGACACACTGATGAGGTTATACTGACAAAAGTGCACTCAGTACCCTTAAAAATCAGACTTCTCCTGTGGAACTTGTGACTAATACAGTTCTCTCTAGACTGTGTAACTAGATAAGTAGGAGGCTCGATGACCAACAAGGAGAATGTGTGTGTGTTGGTGTGAAACAGCGTAACACATGGTGCTGTATCCATTTCCCCTGAAAAGAAAGCATTTAACTGTTCTCACAGTTACCTTATCACAATTTGTACACAGACATCCTGTATGAGACACACTGATGTGGCTATACTGAAAAAAGACTTATGACCAATACAGTGCTCTCTAGATTGTGTAATTAGATAGGTAGGAGGTTAAATGCCCAACACAGAAGACGTGTGTGTGTGTGTGTGTGTGTGTGTGTGTGTGTGTGTGTGTGTGTGTGTGTGTGTGTGTGTGTGTGTGTGAATAAGGGTGTTTACAGTAAGGTGAGCATGTGCTCAATCAAACTCTACTCTGGTTAAATGTTTTAAGCTGCTAGAGGACTCCACCATCACCTAAGCCCATATTTCACATCAACAATTTTTTTGCAACACAAGGGTATATCTATGCACACTGTTTGTACTCAGAGTACAATTTTCTAGACAGTACTTATAGAAAACATTTTGTTTTTTTTTAGGAAAATAGCAGTGTCATGTATTGGAAAAAAAATATCCATTCCATGATTTTAGATGGAAAGTAATCCAAATATTTGTTAAGTTGGTGAAAAACATTTCCATTTTTCAAATGGCAGATGTTTAGTGTGCTTTCTATAATGGCACATTATTAAAAACTTTTATTGTCTGCCTATACCCCTGGTTCAACACATTTATGAGGTCATTCTTTTGCAAGTGAACTGTTATTTAAATGTCAGACTTCTCCTGTGGTGCTTGCATGTCTTACACTATTCTCTAGAATGTGTAAATAGACAACAGTGCTTAACTTCTACAAGTGTGATTGCCAATGAATTCATGACTGTTTTACACACACATATTTTCAGTAGGGTTTACAACCCCTTAGCAATACAACATCTATGAAGGTATGACACCAGCAGTGTATGTCTCAACTGTACTCAATTTCCTGTGGCGATGGCTGCCGATAATATGCTGTACAGATGATGTAAGTGGATAGGTAGGTAGTTTGATTCTATCACTGCTTCACTAATGTGACTACTGTCATATACCAGTGGCTGCCCCACAAACACCTTCATGTACACTTCTAATTATGAGACTGAATTACAGTGGCACTCTGTGACACTACCAAATGTTATCATCCACAGGGAAAATAACTTTTTGACCACAAAATGATTATATAATGCTAACATACCTGCCATAGGTCACATTTGGAGTGTGAATTCTCCTGTGTTGCATGAGCTTTATAGTGCTTTGTACACTGTGTAACTACACATGGAGGATTTGAGGCCAGCTGTGAATGTGTCTTTCACCCTCATACTGTGTATACTATTCGTCAAAGACATATTGTGACTTATACATGTTGATAACACTGCTGTAAAGCACAATTACTTTGTACATGTATACATGTTGAGCCCTCTTACTAAAATCTATGACAGTTTGTCAAAGAGCAATGCTTTTATTCAGACTAATAATGACATGATTACATTTTCCTTACCTAACATATACAGGAAGTTTTATCCTGTGGCATGAGGGAATGAGGCAACATGCTGCCTGTTGTTCACTTAGTACAGCAATTACAGGCACACATATCCCTTGCAGCAATAATATGATGAAATGCTTTCATATAATGATACAGCTCACAACTGTAGTGATACTTGTACCATGGTGCATTCATCCTATACAATGTCATGTATTTTGTTATCTGCTCATGTGTTCATCATTCACATCCAGTGCCTGTAAACATTGTTGGGACTTGTACTGTAATGGATAAATGGCATCCACCAAAGTTATACTGTGTCCATTTACAGTATGAGAGGCCTATACCATTCTTTTCATCTCAGAAATTGTTTACCACATACATATGATGTAATACGTTAGCATAGGTGGATTGTCATTGTAATGTTGAAACTTCTACTGTGGTGCTTCTGGTTCATCCACATGTCATCAGTCAGTAGAGTCACATGGTTTGCTCTTCAATTCCTGACCAGAGCAACATTATATGAATTTACTGACATTACATAACCAACAGTGTATTTTTTATAGAACAATGATAAATCATCACAGGTTGTGATTGCAAAGCAGTGAAATTTTTAGTTGGGGCATGTTGTGCTGTGAGTACTCCTGTGACACGCACATTGAATGCTGGGATGCCTACACAGATAGACTGTGATTCAATTCTGGGACAGTGTCTGTCCTACATGATGGAAACAGCTTCCTTCTGAAAGAAGCAGTCATACCATAATGCTCACTGTTGTATGGACAGTAACATGTGTAACTCATTTCTACCATTGTGATTAAATCCAATTGTTCATATTAAATGCATACCTCCTGTCTTAATGCACACATTTAGTTCAGTTATTTGTAACAGCTCCATTTTTCTCTGATGTGGCACATGTGTAGCTAATACACAGGTCTGGAGAGAGACATGTACAATACACAGTAGTTTAAATCTGATAACATCTGTCTGCCAGACAACAGTGACTCATGCAATGACGATATTTATGACACACACAGATGGCCACCTTTTTCAGGACTGTTCCTACCAAGTATGTTATCCATACACCTTAGTAGGAAAGTGCTGTAATCCCTTCAAGGGTGTTCTTGACATGACCAACATGTATATTTCTGTGGCAACAATGACCGTTACACACTGTTCTGATATCTGCTCTGGCATGTGTTTGAAAATGATATGATGTGAATGTTTCTTATGTCATTCATTGCTCACATGCATTACCAAGTCACAAGATAATCAAGCTCTGTAATGCATGTCTTCATCCGGACATGTCTTTAATACTGCATTTGTTTTCATCAAACTATACAGCTTAATGGCAGATGAGTGGTTTCTTAAATGTTTCTTATTGTATGTCATGCTGCCAGACCATCAGAATCTATGATTGATCCCTTGTTACAACACCTTCTATGGTATTGCTGCTGTTGAACGGTTATGTTTCAGTTCCCTGTAATTCCATATCAGCCCACTATTACAATGTCAGAGATGTTTGCAAATCAGCAATGGCAAAACTGGACCCCTGACATGTCATCCACTCTGTGTTCTCATTTGTCACTTAGATTATCATTTAATATTTACATAACTATACAAAACTTGCTTGTCTATTACATGGTTATAGGTGATGAACCTTTTTCCTACTGGTGCCACTACCATCTGATTTACGTGACATTACAGCTGTAAGGTCCTTTTGTTCTTGTGCATACATACTGGATAATACATTGGTGGTGTCAGCTTGCATACATAAATTATCTCATATGCAATAACTACATTATAATGTATCTTTTGCACTTGCTGTTATCTCAGCATGTATATTACATTTGCACTCCCCTTTGTTATACTGCAATTTTATGTTCCTATCAAATTCTTGATTTGCATGAACGACACTCTGCCATTAAGTCACCCACCATGCTAGTCTATAAATGAGAGTCTGCCTCAAGCCACAAGATTTAGAATGAGCAATTATTGAACATTAACGAGCTCAGTCCTTATTTGCAAAATCCTCGTGCTCAGAGGTCCAAATCTGGATGATATAAAAGCCAGCAGCTGCTTAAAGGTTCACTGTGCTAGGGAAGAGCATGTTAATAGTGACTGTACTGTGTTCACACTAGAGTGACTGTAGATGCAAGGAAGAACTACTCACAGTACGTTACACATTTTTCTTACAGTTCTTTTGCTGCACTGATTAAATTAAGTACCCCTTGTGCTAAGTGTGGGTAAAAATATTTTGAGTGGTTGATACACTTTGCAACAACATAAAGTACTTAGGGAAGGCAAGAATATTTCCTACAACTAATGAAAAGGGTAAGGGGGATAAACACCCCTTAGGAATGCTGTAAGTCAGCATTTACAGATACCAAGATAACAAAGGCGGGGATATGCTTGAACACACAAAACTGTGTACAGCAGTAACTTGCAAGTGCATCAGGACTGGAGTCTGCTGTTATATTCTGACTGTTTACCAGTGTACAGAATACTGCTGACCATACAGTGGGGGTGTAGTCATCAGGTATCAGCACAACCGATGTGTTTTTTAACTTTGTTGTCTAGTCAGGCAAAATAAGCAGCTGCAGTTATGCAGGTTAGCATATACCACATGTCAGGCTGTGATGCCTACTAGCAGGCAGTTTATGGCTACAGCTTCAAGTGATGGCTATTTTGTTCATGGATAGTTGTATACCTCTCAACCTCTTGGTGCAAGAAATTTGGACAGAGCATAAAATAGTGTGGGGACAAAAGACCAAAAGTAAGGACAGATTTTAAATACTGTTCTTATAAACTTAGGAAGTTGCTAAAATAATAGGATTTATGCTAGCATGCATTTTCTGAAGGTATGAATTCTGACACTGAAATGTATGCTATTAGTAAATTACTTCAACTCTCAGAGATTTTCCAGAAAACCACAAACTTTAATGAGGAATAGATGGGAGGATGGCATAACGGTTAAAGTGTTCACCTTAATGACACAAGGTGCAGGGTTTGATTCTCACATGGGGTAATAGGCTAGGCTTAAAGTGGCCCACAAGGGTAATTAGCCTAGAAATAACCTATGAAAATATGAGGATCTAGACTATCTATGAAAATTTGGACAGTTGAGAGGTATAGGTAACTGTGCATCTTGAGACGGGAAGCACAGCATTTACATGACTGAGGGTAACCTGTATAATTGCTGCTCTTATACTTTACAGTTGAGGGTAAGCTTCATCAGGGGATAGTGGCCTGTATCATAACAGTTTGCTATACTTCCATACAATACTGTATGTGTACACAGCATGACCAAGACACAGACTGGGTGGTACACTAAAAATAGTCTCACTTGCCAAGCACCCCTTAGTGACATACTCACACAGTGCAGTCTTTCTCCACACAGCATTATGCCTAGCAAAAGGAAAAATATGAAAACCAAGATCTCTCACACAGAGAATAAAGTCTTGCTGCAGGCCTTCCATCTCTATGTCTGATGGCAGGTCAGCCAGGGGAATGCTGACTGTTCCCATTGTAACTATGCTTGGCAGGATACAGTATTGAATATTAATGCTGTTAGTGGGCAGGACCACATCTATGAGTGGGTCAGTTGCAGGGCCACTGATATGATTCATGATGCAGACAATTATGCTGTCTGCTTTGCACAGAAGGATAGATTCATATAATAGAAGGTGAGCCATTGTTTGCATCACTGTTACCAGAGTGAGAGAAGTTATTGGTTATATTGCATGGGGGACTGGACTCATCGCTTTTCACTGGTGGTGTGCTAGACCTTGCAACTGAGCTGCAGCATGTCCCTAGAGTATTTACCACGGATGGCTCAGATGTATTTTGTTATTCTTATGTTAAGACACAAATCATTTTTGTCTTAATTCTTTACGGTTGTTCATGACACTGAATTTGTGCACTTCTTTCAATGTAGGTACATCAGGGCTGCACCTGCACAAAGCTAAGATTATTGTTTTCATTTCCATTACTGCCACTATTCGGCATACCTGCTTATAATTCTGCAACAGTACATTCACAGGTGATATCCCATCCTGCTCCACAGTGGTGGATATTATACTGCTTGACGTTAAAGAGAAGACTGACTGACTATGATGATTATAAACTACTGGCATGGTCACTAAGTATGGTGTCAATGATGGACACAGAAAGCATGCAAACCAGATCCCCAACCAAAGCAAAGGACACAGCCTCTATGTATATGCACTCATTTTCATAGGGTGTGGGAATGTCTATGTGAGTAAGCATACCAGTGCCCGCAGATGCCATAGATACTGCCCTTTCCCAGAAGGGACATGTCTCTCTGGATGTGGGGGCCCTAGGTCACAATTATGTAGTGCCATCACTTCCACAGCAACATCAAGTATTGAGGTGTATATGGGCAGTAGAAGGAATCACAGACACCATGGTGTTGCACCAATTTCACATCTATCTGGTAGAGGGCATTACTAATTGTTATGTAGCACACCAACCCCTAGCCAAGGCAATGATGATGCCTGTGATACTCCTGAGCAAGGCAGATGTAATATATGAGGTGTGCACAGGTTGTCCACACATCTTCCATGTATGCCCTGGGCCTGCCCTTAAGACTGAGCAACAGTGCTACACTTGAGGTCATGTCCCCCAACACAAATGCACAGTGACAGTGGTCCTTCTCATTTTATTTTTTTTTCCAGTCTTACCTCAGACCCACACTGTATGTTATTTTCTATCGCTACAGCACTCACAAAGTTCCCTGTAGAAGACATGGCACATTCACGTTCCTTCCTCCACTTCTGCAAATGATGATAACTGTGGCCTTCCCTTTTGTACTTGGTTACTTGTGTTTCATATGTCTGATGCACACTATCGCCAGTCTATGCATAAGTAAGCATGGTCTGGTTGTGGGTTTGCATTCATCATGTTTAATGTAAATGTATACTCTTTACTATGAGCCAACGCTATCTGACAAACATTGCCTCTGACAGTGCCACTGGGTACTACACTCACCTCAGTCTAACGTAGTCAGTCCCTGCATCTTGATTTTCTATGGATTCTTCATCTGATTCACCAACCACCACCTGGTGCACTGGACAACGTTCCTCCCGCATACCGTCCCCCTGCTGCAATTCCTTCTTCAATATTATGTTGTGTAAAACTATACATGAAAATATTTAGCAAGTGTTCTAATGTCATAATCCAGGGCACCAGCAAATACCTCCAGTCACCAAAAGCATGCTACAGCAGCCCAAACACACATTCCATGATGACCCAGGTTTGTGATACAGCAAAGTTGTATCTACTATCTGTCATGGAGTGTAGAATTCTGATGTGTCACCAACCTTGCCAGCCATAGCTCCAGGGCATATCTGGCATCACTGATAAGATGCCCCAGGGAAAAGTCATACCTTAGAAACAGCTGGTACAAATCACTTGTGAGTCATTTGTAGGACACATGCTGCCTGGGGGAACTGGAGATACATTAGAAATAATACCCTATTCACTAAGGGCATCCTGGCAGTTGATGGTGTGATACCCTTTACAGATCACATACTTTTCCCAGTTCACCAGGTAGGGTCTTTATTTCAATGTGGGTGCAGCTTGTGGCCCCCAGTACCTTATGGAATTGAGTTACATCATAAAAGTCATGCATGGTATTGGTTCTCTTCTTTGAGGTACACAGAAACAACATATTTTCACAGACATGGTGCAGCATGCCATCAAGAAACTGATGGGTTATTCTAGAGGCAGATGTGTCAGATAACCCCACTGTGGCTACTGAAAGGTCCCTGTACCTAGTATTGGCAAAGCCACATCCCCTGTATGGTATTTTGTGGATATGGAAACCATTCAACAATGTCAGTGCCATGAAGGCTATGAAATGCAAAGTGTGGTTGCATGACATGCTGCCTCCTAGTGGGGTGAGGCACATCAGTGTAGCTTCTAGTGCCAATTTGTATATGCACATTAGCTAATGTTGCAGCCACCCTTAATATATTTCCACTTCTCCCCTGTAGTAACATCAGGATTTAACTGCAGTAAAACTCAATGGTGATACTGTTTTCAATTTGCAGAATTTATACATTTCTAAATCACTCACTCATCTTGTGTTTCTTTATATGACTACATGGAGATACTGATCTTAATGTGATAGAAGCTACAATGAAATGATGCAAATCTAATAAACTCACTAATTTGAAGAAATAATTCTGCACCACTATAGAAAGGTATGACCTTACTGTGGAAGTGTACAGGAGGATCAGCACTGCGTACATCTATATAAAATACCAGGTCAGCACTGCGTACATTTATATAAAATACCAGGCTCACTGTTATATGCTGGTAAAGATGCTTTGCAGAGTAAAACATTTATATTCAAAACAGAAATAATTATTATGGGTGATTTAAACATGGACTATCTAACATGAAAAACATTTGCTCTTGCTCTACTGATTTTGCCTTACTTACAAAAAGTGTGTGGTAAGAGAAATATTCTTGAATTGATTCTTAACACTTCTCTGGGTAACAATATGGAGTGTCAGACTGTGGATGATATACTTAGTGGTCACTTATCAATATTTTCCATATGGAACCAGAGTGAAATTCATAAAGCATGCAGGCAGTCCAATGACTGAAAAAGGTAGCCTGGCCACAACTCTTTGGACTTGATTATAGAATACTTTAATTTCATATTCCTCCAAGTTTTAAATTACTTGAATATACTATATTACTGCAGATAAAAGGCCCTGGATTTCCCTAAGATTACATTATAAATGAAGGACTTAAAGGTACATAGAAAAGATCTCCATCTGTGGAAAATCTACCATTCCTCTAAATCTAAATTATTTAACTATCTTACAACATCTGGGAATGCTATAGACATACTAAGGTATTACTTTTCATAAACAAAGAGAAAAAAATGTCTACCACATCACAATGTTAACAAACATAACCATTAACTGTTTTGGAAAAGCATCAATTGCCTTCTCAACCCAGTTAAATCTAAGTTATCTAGTCTCCTACATATACCAGCTTCTTAAAACACAAAAGAATTCTGTTGGCACTCCCAAGAAAATAATCCCAAAAATTGTTCTCTTATTAAATTTCATGAGACTATATGTTATAAGAATGTTAGTACACATCTGAATCAATCTAAATCAGTGTCTACCTCTTACATCATGAAATTAAGAAAAAGTAAAATTAGGTCTAATTGGTAGATAACCTTTCACCCAAAGTCTTGAGGGCAGCATCACCAGACATTGTCAGAGAAAACAATGCCAACAACATTTTGGACTCACTGCATAAAGGCAGAGCTTCAAAGCACTCTTATATTTTGTTTATTTTCTAAACTTTACTGCTGAATATTCAAACATACAGTTCTCAGATTTCCAGAATCAGTTAATACCCAGTGACAGTACAGAGACGATACTGATGTGATTAGTAATTAACTGAATTTTTAAGAAGGAAAAAACTTGTCAGAGGTTGTCAGATCGATGTTCTGAGTTATTTTATAAGGCATTTTATGTTATCGACCAGGAACTCCTTTTGAAGAAGCTAGAGATTTGTGGATAGTAATTGATATTGTGCAATAGTTTTCTAGTTAACTAGGAGGATGGAAATTATATGTTTGATGCTATCCACCTGATCAATGCTCACAGGCATTCTGCAGAGCTGTGTGCTTGGTCCCATACTATTTACCATCATTATTAACAACGTGGAGCACTGTGATGGTGTCATACTTTTACAATAAGGTTACAATTCAGCAGTTCTAGGCCCTTCATCCTTAGTAAGTGAAGCAGCAGAACTTTTGCAAGTACTGTTTAGCTCTATAGAAACTTGGTTATGTGGTTCTGTACTTCAGTTTTGAAGGGTATTCCTGTACTTCTCATGTATCTTTGGTTTTCAATTAATTTCCCTTCTGGTTATACTCCTGAAGTTAAAGCCTCAGATGGCTTGAAAAAATGAAGGTGATGTCATGCTTTTTGATGTTTTAGTTTTTCTATAATCAAATTTTCTTAAGAACCACACCCACAAAATGTTACTGACAGTATTACCATTGGTTTAAATTGCAGCTGTATAATCAAAATAACATACTGCCTTAGAAAAACAGTGACTTATATAAATGAAGGCTTCAGTAATAAAATATGTATTACATTTTTTCCTCAAATTTTTTTTTTATTTTTCAAATACATTTGAATGAATTCCATAGTATTTATACATAACATCTTAAATAACTATGTACACTATTTACATTAACTTCAGATTATAACAGATCTTAGTGTGTACAGTTACTTTATAAGTATGTCCAATCCATTATCAGAGTGTCTGATCAATTATTGTATAGTGTCAATCAACAATAAGACTTTTCCCTGAGGGTTGTTGATAAATGGCTTGGGATAAATTCTTAGTTCTTTAATTTTAATTTCCACTAATGCTGCGGTCTTCAGTAGACTGTAGAAGTCTTCCAAAGTTGGTTATGTTTGTATTCCATCTTCTTGTTATACACTTCCTTGAAATTGCAAGTAGTCCACTCTAGATACATGTTTGACCTATTCAAATGAGGACCTTCATTCACATTTGATAATACAAGAGCTTTAGTTAAATAAAATGATTCATTAAATAATGCTTGTAGAAAGTTATTAATACCATTCCAAAATGGCTTAATTTTAACACAATCAAAGAAAATGTGGTTCCAATCTGCACTGTGTACTTGCTCACATCTCCAACATATTCCTTTTATGGAAGAACTAATTTTACTGATTCTATCTGGGGTTAAGAATACACTGTGCAAGCATTTACAATTAAAACCTTCCAGCATTGTGTAAAAGATGTATACTTTATCGATAAGATATTTGTTTTAATATCTTCAGTTAACTGTATTGAGTGTCCTATTGGTAGATATTTCCAATATGAGGTTTTGGGTGTTGTTTTATAGCTTATCAGTATTTTGTAACATTTTGAAATACTGTTTCCCATGTCAGTGTCATTATATATGATTTTGTATATGTATTTCGTAAATTTAGGTAATGTGTATTACTTTTCAGTGTAGGTTGTTCTACCTCTGCGAAACAGCTGACAACTTGTCTTAAAGTCTCTCATGTTGGTACAACTTGGATGGAAATAGCCTAGTTTATATATTAATTTAGGTACTGAGGTAGGATCAGGCTATCATGGCAGATTTCTTTAGCTTCAATAAAATTTCACAAGACAAAATGAAAAATAACACTTTTTGCTTCAAAACTACAAAAGCTGGTATTGTATATGGTGGACAAGTTATGCTCATATACGAGGATTTGTTATTTATATTTGCTGTGGGAATTGCAATAATACACATTAAACATATAAAATAAAAATACATTGACAGTTTTAATCCAAGAACTGCTTACTTAACCAAAAGCCACTGATTTTAACAGCAGCCAGCCACAATAGGTCTTCAACAAAATACATGGAGTTATTTTGGACACACAAAACAGAATGAACATGTACACACTGTCAAATTTAGGATTAACCAAAATTTAGGTGTGTCTTTTAGGTCCAATCCATGTATAACCACCTCAAGTCGATTCTGAAAGGTTATCATGAGGTGTTAAGCCTGGTTATCATGAGGTGTTAAGCCTGGTATACACCTCATGATAACTATTTCTGATTCCCAGAGAACCCTACCACAGTGCTTTATTACAAAGTGGTGTAGCAACATTGCGGGCTGTCTCTTCAGCTTACCACAAATGCAACATTCCAGGGCAGCGGACTATGCTAGCTAACCATGAGTGTATGTATATTAGACATAAATATTTCATATAATACATGTGTTAAGTATATATAGATGAATAAATACATGTTTATAGATACATATGTACATATATAATACATAATCTATATATATATATTTTACAAAATATAGTATATATATATGTATGCATAATTAATATGTGTATTACACATTATGTATATGGGTGAACGGGGAGTCTTATCAGGTGAAGGGTGCTGTATGCACATGCGTGCATGAATGCGTAAATGTGAATGGGTAGCACTGTCACTCATCCACATTCCCCCTACACTAATGAGCAAATCCTGCAATAATGGGGAGTGGGAAACACTAGACATCAGGGATACTTTCATGCCATAGCACAGAGGCACTTAAATATTAGAATGTTTTATACCTTGAAAGATGTGAGATAAGGGGAACATTATACACCAGGGATATTAAAAACATTTAGACCCTGGATAGTCTTCAAATTGTGCTATAAATAAAAAGTAATAGGATGGTTTACAGCACGAAAGTCATGGGGCAGGGGAAACATGAGACACTGGGGATTCTCTAAATTGTGCCATAAAAGTGCTTAAAAAGATTCCTGCTCTGTACCATTAGGACACTACAGCAGATTCCTAGCTCTCTGTACCACTCCTAGACTCCAAGGATATAACACGAGTCTTTGGGGAGAAAAAAGTTGAAGTAAAACAGGAAAGTTTCAACTCTGCATCCTTGTCAAGGGAAGTAATTTGTTAAGCAGGAGCCTTAACCCTCAATGCTAACTGGGGATAACAGGGTATTTTTTAATAAGAAGAATGAAACTCTAATGTCTGGCATTATTCACAAACTGCATCAGTCTATGAGTTACAAGGGACAGGGCATGTATACGAAACAGCAGGAGCATCCTGTAAAATCGTGAACACGAGAGGGATGGAGTATGTGCGTGCTGGGGAGAACACTAGATGACACCAGGAAAATTTTTTTAAACTATTACCTGGACTCACTAAAAAAGTTAATACAACCACAAGTCTGGCATAACAATACACTTTAGAAAGAAGAATGAAACTCACTTCCCCTGAACAGAAGCTGCTAGCCTAACTGGACTAACCTGGTCAACAAAGGTTACATAAACAAATAAATAATGTCTAGCATTACTGATTACAAGAATCTGTGTTCAACAAGGGCAGGGACAAGTCATTCTGTATATTAAAAAGACAACTAAGAGGTATGTCTGTGTGTGTATGAATGTGTGTGAAAAAGTAAACTGGGGGGTGCCTGTGGTAATGAGATGCACAGGCCACCAATGGTACCTACAGCAAGAAATAGGAGCTATGTACTTACCATAACTTGGCATCTGCATACCTCACAACTGTACTGATTTTTACAGAATGTCCAGATTTTTGCCTCATATTACTGGTCTTTTTTATATAATTGTGGTTTTCTAGCAAGTTATTAAAGAATGAAGTTATGAAACAATGACAGACATTTGAGTTTCAGACTTGATACCCTTCAAAACATTCATGCTAATGAAAAGCCTGTTATTTTATCAACTTTCTAAGTTTGCATAAGGAATATTTAAAAACTATCCCTGTTTTTGGGCCTTTGTCCCACTTTTATTTATGGCTTTGCTAGATTTCTTGCTCTAAGAGGTTGAGAGGTATGCATCTGTGTTATCCATATCATCATTCATCACTATAGGGTCAGAGTCCCCAGCTACATTCAACCCTGAGAGGCCTCAAGGAAGGACATGCCAGAGCATAGTGGAGCCAAAGGAAGCTCTGCTTCTAGAAACCAGATCAAGCTTGTAGTGAGAAATAAATGTGTGAGGGTTAGACCAAGTGGCAGCAACACAAATGTCATTGACAGAAAGTCGTCTTACTACAAATGCTGAAAAAGATGCTACAGACCTAGTAGAATAAGCCTTGACATTTCTTGGAAACTCAAGGTGATTAAGATCGTAGACCATAGAGATGCAGCTAGATATCTATTTAGAGACAGTGACCCTAGAAACTGGAAGGCCACGTCTGTTAGGGGAAAAAGCCACTAAGACCTGTTCTGACTTACGAAAACCTTCTGTCCTATGCAGGTAGAACCGTAACTGTCAGTGAACATCCAAGTTATGGAGGATATACACCCCTTTGGTGGAATAGTTGGGGAAGAAAACTGGAAGTGGAATACATTGGTTTAGAGATGATTCAGAAGCAATCTTGGGCAAGAAGGAGGGTTTGTCTAAGAGATACTCTGCCCTTGTGAAAAATCAAGTAAGGAGGAGTAATGGTGAGAGCTTGCAGTTCTGAAACCCTCGTAGCTGAGGTAACAGCCACCAGGAAAGACTGTCTTCCAAGAAAGGAACCTGAGGTCACAGGAACTAGCAGGATCAAAAAGACTCCTAGTCAGATATTGCAAAACCAGCGTGAGGTCACAAGGAGGTGACAGGTCCTTAATTGGAGGCTGAAGCAGAAAAAAAACTCAGAAACACTTTACAAAGCTGGGAAGAAAAGGGAGAGTCAGAGCTCACATGAAAGTTGGAAAATGCCACCAACTGAAGCTTGATAGTGGAAAAACTTGCTCCCACTTGGAAAAGGGAGAACAAGAACAAAAGTATATCTGAAATTGAAGCAGAAAAGGGATCCAAATTCCTGTTCTTAGCCCAGATATAAAACCTTTTCCACTTACTACTGTATACCTTTCTAGTGGAGGCTTTCTGGAAGGCTAGAATGATATGTTGAATGGGGGATGCTAGCCTGGACTGTTTTATCATCATTGGAACTGGAGAAACCATACAGTTAGACAAAGGGTCCAAAGATTTTGGAGTGAACGCCTCAGCAGATGGGAAATCAGATCCTGATAGGGATCCAGTACCCATGGCAGATACTTCAGATGAGACCTAATTAAAGGGAACCACTGTTGATGAGCCAGAAAGGGGTAATGAGGATAAGGGATGTCCTCAGGAGAAGTGTTTTCTGCAGAACCTTGGGTACTAAGGGAACAGGAGGGTAGGCATAATGGAGACCTGGAGGCCAATTGTGAGCTAAAGTTTCCCTTGGTGACTCTCCCTGAGGGAGAAACAGGGCAAAGTACCTGCTGCATTTGTGGTTGGCTCGTGAGGCAAAAAGGTTGCAGCATGGTTGACCCCAACAGTTGAAAATCTGCTTCGCCACTGAAGGATTGAGGGACCACTCATGAGGACTCAAGATAGATCTTCTGAGTCTGTTAGCCAACATGTTGGAATCCCCAAGTATGTGCATTACAATCAGGAAGTGGCTAGAGGACATCACCCAGTCCCACACTCTCATGGCCTCTCTGCACAATGGATAAGAACATGTTGCCCCCTGTTTGTTGACGTACCGGATGACTGCCATGTTGTCTGTCTGAACTGCAATTGTCCTGTCCTGGAAGGCTTGCAGTGATAGAAGAATTGCTATCATCTCTAGAATGTTTATATGCAACTTGGTCTCTACTGGGGACCATGTGCCTTGGACAGTCTTCCCCTGAAAATGCCCCCCCATTCCAACAGGGAGGCATCCATGGTCACAGTGATCGTGGGCGGTGGGAGAGAAAAGGACTTGCCTAGAGAGAAATCTTAAGACTGAAGCCACCACTGGGGTGATGTCTTCACATGGGTGTCAGGTTTATGGTCATAGACAGGGGGTGAAGCAGATCTGACCATTGGGCAGCTAAGGTCCATTGCAACATTCACATGTGATACCTGGCCAGGGGAATGAGATGAATGGCTGAGGCCATGGATACGAGAGCCTGAAGAACCAGGTGAACTCAGGGGCATAACAAGTCTAAAATCTGAGTGACCTGTTCCCATATCTACTGAATTCTGCTAAAGGGTAAGGCTGCAATCTCTGAAACGGAGTCTAACTGAACTCCTCTGAATTCCAACTCCTGAGTCGGGATCAGGTTGGACTTTGCAAGGCTGATGGTTATCCCCATCTGATGGAAGATGGAGATTACATAATGAACTGCCTGTATCATTTGATGCATTAAAGGAGGCGTGAGGAGCCAGTTGTTGAGGTATGTTAAGACCTGAAACCCCTGCAGTTGCAGCTGAGCCACTGCCATACATTTGGTAAATACCTGGGGGGCTTTGGTACAACTAAAGGGTAGGGCTCTGAACTGGCAATGATTGGCTCCTAGCTGGAAGTAAATAGGTCTCCTGGACTGCTTGTCTATTTGATGCGTTAGTAGGTGGCCTGCAGATCCACAGAGCACATCCAATCATCCTTGCTCAATAGTGGCAGAATAGTCTGAGCAGTGACCACCTAGAACTTTGCTTTCTTCATTGAAAGATTGAGCTTGCTAAGATACAAAATAGGATGTAGGCCCTCCATCTTTTGTGGCACTACTGGGACCTCTTGGATTGCTCTTTTTTAGAAGAAGTTGTTGAACTTCTTTGAAGGCAAACTCCCTTTGACTGGGTGGACTGTCTGGAAGGTAACATCTTACTGGGGGGTTCCAAAAGGGAATGAAATAGCCCCTGGAAATCATATTTAATACCCACTGATCAAAACCCCTCGATAGCCTCCAGGGCAGAGCAGCCAGGCAACACTTTAGGAGTGCTGAAAAGGCTGCTCAGAGAAGGGTTCTCTGAAGCCCTGGTTCTGCATATCCCCCCTCCCCGCCTTGAGGGTGGCAGCATCCATTGAAGCCTCTCCTCTACCTCTGGAAGAGGATTCATCATGAACATCCTGAAAGGGAGACAGTGCTTTGTGGAACCACATCTTCCTGGTTCCCAGAATCTTCCCATCCTGCTTACTGTGGGTCAAAGTGTACTTCACATAAGGTCCATAAAGTGTAGAACCATCGAAGGGGCACTGGTAAATGGTCTTAAAGGGTTTCAGGAACCTGCATTAACGTAGCCAGGCATGACACCTCAAAGCAAACCAGGTGCCTGAGAGGCACGTTCCGCAGCATTGAGAATTAAACTCATTGAGGAATTTGCTAGAGATGTCAGAGTGGAAAGCTTGAGTGGCACCTTCTTGAAGTTCTCTGCTGGCAACAACTCTGTAAGGGAAATGGAGAACTCTTGGACCAAATCCCTTTGGAGGCAAGTAAAATCTGCCAAATAATTTGTTGCTTTCATTCCAGAAACAGCTGAGGTGTACACACACTTCCCAAAATGGACTATTGCCTGGGGCTCTCTGTTCAGGGCATAGACCATGGAGCTCTGCTAGCTCCTTTTTTATGGTGGTGGCAACCATGATGGCATCAACTGGGACTCCTTTGCTCCAGAAAGAAAGGCCTGCAGGAGGACTCAAGAAACTTGTCAGCCCTTTTTGGAACAGGCGCTACCATGTCCAGTTCCTTCCAGGCCCTACTGGTAATCAGATCCACTAACTCATCAGCAGAGAGGACACCCAAGAGGTAGATGATCCCATCCCAAAGGCCTTCAGAAGCATGGACTCCTCTGCAGATGGGGAGTGGGGAGACCATCTACCCTTTTGTTTCAAGAGCTCAAGGATAAGTCCAAAGGACACATCATCAGGCAGAGATCTGGGGGATGTGTCTCCTTCCTCAAGGTCCATATCCACTGGGGAGTCCAAGTGGCTCCTCTTGCACTTTCTCTTACAATGAACCTCCTCTGCTGGAGGCTTTGGGGAGGACTAGGAAGAGACAGTGACTCCCAGAGGAGAGGAAACCCTCTGAAGGCTCGATCGGGAGGGCTAACCCCGGACAGGATGGGAGGTCTTGCCAGTCAAAGTAGAGAGAAGCAGGGAGGGACCTGGAGATGTGGCAAAGGAAACTCCAGACATGGAGAAAGTCCTGTCTACCACCTGGAAAGCCAAGGAGCTGGCAGTGGGCCCATCCCCCACATCTGAGGGAGAGGTCCCCAGGAGAAAAGGAATGTGTCAGGAAACAGCACTGCGACCCACAAATGATACTGGTCTAGATCTATCAAAAGCCAAAGAGCTGAGGGGAAGGGACAGGTCTGAGAAGATGGTACCAGATTCCCCCCACAGAACCAGCTATGACTACTCCAGGAAGGGGTTCACCTCACTCTGAGGGTGGGGGAACAGAGTAGGTCTAGGACCCTGACAGGGTCGAGAAAGTGGGGATACTCGGCCTTGCCGGAATCTGACCGCAGACATCCTGGTCACTAGAATCCAATGCCACTGGTGTTGAATGAGGAGAAAGAGAAACTGGGAGGAATGGATCTTGTCCATGTCTTGAAGGCACGAGACTCCTAGAAGATTTAGAGGAGGAAGAGAAGTGGGTAGACTTGGAGGGAGCTCTCCTTGACATACTGCCATGTTCTGGGGAATGGATCTGATGTCTCGGAGCTGATTGGGAACTCTGTTTAGAGGAAGAATAGCCAACAACCTCCTCCAAGACTATAATCAGATCTGATGACCCTGTCGGATCTGAAGGCCTAGCCTGCACAGCAGATGGATCCAACAAACTGGTCAGATCCGAGGCTGGCCTGATCATAGTTGGATCTGAGGGCCTCGGATCCAGAGAGGCCCTGGATCCGAGAGACTGCTCCACAGCTCTTGGCTCTGAAGACCTCGGATCTGAGACAGCCTGAGTTGGAGTCGCATCCAAAGACTTGGGATCAGACAGCCACAGTTTCTTAGAGGGGAGCTGGCTGGAGAGAAGGGGTCTTCCTCTTCAGATCAGAAGAGGAAGCCTTCGAAGGGGAAACAAAGGGTCCCCCCTGGGCCAGACCCTTTAGCAGAAGTTTGTTGTGGCACTCTGCCAAAGCCCTAGGGTTAAATGCATTGCAGAGGTCACATTCAACCTCCAGGTGCAGAGCACCCAAGCAATATACACACTCCTCATGCACGTTGGAATGAGGCACTTTTTTACCACACAAGAAGTATTTCTTAAAACCAGATGGTTTATCAGCCATAATTTAAGCTAACTAAACTAAACTACCACACTAAAAACCAACAATAACAACCAACACAGCCCTAACAGCTACTAGAAAAAGGGCACCAAAAACCCGACACACATTAACTTAACTAAATAACCTAAGCTATGGGAGGGGAGGTAATAACTACAACAATAACACTAAATTAAAACACTGCACTAGAAAACTAAAATTAAGAAATAAAGAAAAAAAGCACTTAACTAGCTAGAGCCACTGGAAACTCATCTACATAAGATACATGACAAATGAGATCTGGGGGTCAGAGGGCAGCAGGGGATCATGAGAGAGGTAGAAGCTAGAGATTTGGATCTATCTGTAGTATATTGACAGCTTGGATCCAATATCGGATCCTAGATCCTATAGTGATGAATGATGACTTGGGTAACATCAGATGTGCCAATTTGCACTCTCAAAGGAGGTTACTGGGCTATCAACCCAGAGGCCATTTCAAGCCAAGCCATTTCATCCCAGTGTAATACCAGTGATACTATGGTCAATACCCAGGATTGCATTTAGTAATGACTGCTAATGTCCAGGAGGGTTGTGGGTGCTATCCTCGGTAATAATTTACAGTGCCCCATCCACTTGGCCAGGTTCCTTTTGAACAGTGTCATAGACGTACTCTGCTTCATATGAATTGGCTGTCGATTCCAAAAGTGTAGCAGTCACTGAGAGACAAATCTGTCCCTCCAGCATGTTCTATTCAAGTCACAGGCCAGATTTCGATCCCTAGAACTGGTGGCTCTAGTCCCATATGATTTACTATGTGCAGCAAATTCATTAGGTTTGAGTCAGAGATTGCTCTGAAAGCCAAATCTCTCTTAAGAAGTCTATACAATACTGAGTATAGTAACAGGGACTTTAGTCAGTCTGTTTAAGGCACGTGCTGGAGACCCTTGATCTTCTTTGTTAGAAACCTCTGAGGTCCCTCCAGTTGTTGCAGGTGCTTTGTATAAAACATGCCAAAATGGCCATTCTACTCAATTATGGGCCTGATTAGTGACACATATAGAGGGGTTATAACCTCCTTTGCTATAGAGGTGATGCCTTTGCTAATCAAGTGTGCTACATAGAAAGCCTTCTTTACTACAGTAGACACATGGTGGTCAAAGTTAAGGTCGCAGCCTACTTGTGATCCCAGATCCCTTACCACTATATAGGTACAGAGAGTATTGTTGTTAATTTGATAGTGTGAAGGGACATTGTTTTTACCAAAGGGAATGATGATGCATTTCTTTGAATTTAGTTTGAGACTGTAACTAAGACACCAACCGTTGGCCTGCGCAAGACCCTCCTGAAGTATACTGATATCAGTTGGGGTTTTGATAATCGCACCCAGTTTGCAGTCGTCCTCAAACTTGGTCAGCCACAGCTCCTTAGTTTTGGCCTGAACTTCTGAGAAGTATATACCAAACAGTAGGGGACCAAGCACTGACCCTTGTGGTGACAGGTCTGCTAGTTGATATGCAGTCACCCACTTTGATAGTGTGCGACCAATTTGTGAGCCAGCTGGCAGCTCATCTTACAACAAAGGGGTTTACATTCAGTTTGCCAAGTTTATTGGTAATGCCTAAGTGTGGGAGTTTGACAAAGGCCTTGGCCAAGTCGAGGTATACTGTTTGCACAGATCTGCCCACATCAATGGCCCTGGTCACATTTGCGAAGAACTCCACCAGGTTTACCAGGCAGGATCTGCTCTTTCCAAAGCCGAATTCGGTCGGACTAGGGTTGGGAGATCACCTATGTCTTTATTTATGAGGTCCATGATGATACGTTCCATGACCTTACAGATGAGGCTGGTCAGACTTATGGATCTAGAATTCCCTGGGTCTGTTGCTAAGCCACCGACGGGAATAACTGTTGCTGCTCTCTATTCTGCAAAAACATAGCCTATGGTTAGGCTGTGATTGAACAGAGTACTTAATAGTGATGTTAGTTCATGTTTTAGTTTGTTTAGAAAACAGCCTGGGATGCCATCTGGCCCCATAGAGGTTGTGTTTTTTGCCTTAGGCAAGGCTTTACTGACTAGCTCTTCGGATATGTAGGGTGGGGGGGGGGTTGGAGGTAAGGTTTGTGATAAGTTTGGAGGGGGGATAAAGGAGTGAAATGTTTGCAAAATATTTTAGAGGGGAGCTGGTTGGAGAGAAGGGGTCTTCCTCTTCAGATCAGAAGAGGAAGCCTTCGAAGGGGAAACAAAGGGTCCCCCCTGGGCCAGTCCCTTTAGCAGAAGTTTGTTGTGGCACTCTGCCAAAGCCCTGGGGTTAAATGCATCACAGGCTATCTCTGCAGGCTCAGTGTGTGTGTGTGTGCGTGTGCGTGTGTGTGTGTGGGTGTGATACTGTTAGTTACTAGTTTGGGTCCTACCTTCCTGGCTGCGTATGTAGCTGTAAAAGGCCTTATGGTTATCCTTAGCTGTGATTGCTAAGTTTTTCTCAAAGTTACCCTTAGAGGATTTGACATGTTGTCTTATTTGCCTGTTGAGGCTGAGGATGGTGCTTTTCCATTGTTGGGGTTTCCCTTAGTTTTCTTAGACAGCAACATTTTGGTTTCTTGTAAAGTGTGCTGATGCTGAATGTCCACCAGGGTGGCTTACTTTTACTTGGGGCTCTGGCTTTGATTTTCTCTGAACAGCCAAGTCTATATACTTAGACAAGTGATTGTACAGGGCTTTAGTGTAAGCTTTGGTGTAGTTACCACTTCCCATTGTGGGTGGGGTTTTATACCTTCCCCTATGAGGGTATAGTTTGCCTTAGTGAAGTTTTTTAGTCTGACTTCCCCTTTGTGAGTTCTGGTGCTAGTGCCATTTCAAAGACAACTAATTTGTGGTCAGATTTAACTAATAAGGGTCTGACAGTTGCAGTGGTGCATGTTTGTCATGTTGGTGAGGACAAGATCTAGTATGTTTGTTTCTCTTGTTGGGGTTTGAACAATTTGTTCCAGGGCATTTGAGTTAAAGTCAAGGAACTTTTGCGCCAGTGAGTTAGGGATAGAGTATGTCACTCATCTGGTCAGGATGAAACAGACGAACATTGTGGGTTCTTATTCAAGCAGCTTTATTATATACAAACACACCATAAAAAAGGCCAAATAACTTAAACAACTAGCTATCATGCACATAGATATCAACACTCTGGCTGCACCTTCAAAATGGCACTGAAGCCAACATGTGCTTGGTATTTATATGCACACACAGATCTTGGAAATGCTTCTTAAAGGTACAACACACTTGTTATTCTACATCCCCCCTCTTTGAGAAATGAGTCAGGCATTATTGACAAATTAATAAATATGCAACTTACAATAATTTTCATCATGCAATTATACAAAACTAAATACATATATACAACTATGTCCAAGTTGCTGCATATTTCACTCTAGGCTTTGAAATGCAACCATATCGTGTGACATAAAATTTTGGATCTGGTTTAGCAACTGGGATTGTCTCTGCTGACTCTTCAATCTTAGCAACATTGGGACCATCTGCTGGAACTATATCAGGAGTAAAGACATGTTCTAGAACCAGAATATTACCTGGATTGCTCTGAGAGTTAGTCTTTATCACGGGAACAATGCTGTGATATCGGTTCTGCTACAGGAAGAAGAGGTCTGTGATTTCTCCTGTATGCCACACCCTTGGATTTTACAAAATAGGATCTCGGCTCTGCACATATACTTGTTACTTGACCAACCCAGTTGAAACCTTTCACCGTTTGTATCCTGTCTCTCTTTCTTTCAATAGATGAAGAAAACCTGCTCAATTCATCATAGCTGGACATCTTTAGCTTTAGGCCTCAATAAACTAGAACCGATAGGCAATGTTGTTCTGGTTTGCCTGGATAGAAGTCTCTGAGCAGGTAAGTCAAGTATATCGTCACAGGGTATGTTTCTGAGATTGAGTAAATTCAAGAAAACATTGGTATATCACACTTTGACTTCTCAAGTAGTTCAGTTGCACTCTGTATGGCACGTTCAGCTAGTCCACTTGATTGCGGATACTCTGGACTGCTAGTAACATGTACAAAGTCCCACTCTTTTACAAATTTCTGAAACAATTGACTGGTAAATTGGGTACCATTGTCAGTGATTAATTTTTGTGGACTGCCATGGACTGAGAAATGGCATTTCAACTTAGTAATGACAGTAGTGGAAGTTAGATTGGGTAACAGATTGATATCAAACCAATTTGAATAAGAGTCTACCAGTATTAAGTAATGTTGATTGTTCCACTCGAATGTGTCAGTGGCTACTATTGACCAAGGTAGTTTGGGACTTGACTTAGCTGAAGTGATTCTTTTTGCAAATGCGGTTTAGTACTACTACATACTGAAGAGGAAGAAAGTACTCTATGTCTTTTGCTAGAGAAGTCCAAAATACTAGTCCTCTAGCCCTTCTTTTGGTAGATTCAGAACCTGGGCAACCAAGATGCAAAGTCTGGATATAGTGTTGTTTTAAGGAAGCAGGAACAGCAAGTTTAGGACCTTTGGAAATAATGCCATCGTCCATCAACAAGTCATTTCTGTAAGGAAAGGAAAGTTGCATTTCAGGTGGTACACTAAACTGCTTTGACAGCCATCCAATACTGATGTAGTGACTGAGCTTTTGCAAAACTGGATCAGCCTTTGTAGCTCATCAAGTCTTGTGGTAGAAAAAGTACACACTTCCATGACATCAAAGTCAAACTTCTCTGCATCAAGCTGTTCTGTTGTAGTTCTGGGTGATCTGGATAATGTATCAGCCAGATAAAGATAAAGAAGTCTGCCTTTCATGCAGACCATTTTGAAGATGTCCTATTGCAAATTAATCATTCTTTGTAATCTCACTGGAGCTGAATGCATAAGCTTCTTTAAAATAGTAACCAAAAGTTGATGATCAGTTTCAATCTGGATATCTTGACCATAGATATAATCATGAAACTTGGACCATGTAAACACTATTGTCAAAAGTTCCTTCTCAATTTGAGCATACTGCATCTCGGTCTGAGTAAGTGTTCTAGATGCATAAGCTACTGGCCTGCCCCCTTGAAGAATAACTGCACCTAAACCAAATTTTGAAGCATCGCAGGAAAGAGTTACTGGTTTGTTGACATCATAGTATCTTAATGTTGGTGGGGTAGCAATTTTCTGCTTATGATCTTTAAATGCTTTCTGGGGCTGTTGTAGCCATGACCATGTAACAGTTTTACGTGTGAGCTCACTCAAAGATGCTCTCAATTCACCAAAGTCTTGTATAAACTTGCCTAAATAGTTGACCATACCAAGAAAACATTGTAGAGCGTGCACATTACCCAGCGGTGGCATTTCAAGAATGGCTGCCTGCTTGGACGGGTCTGGTCATAAGCCAAAACTTGTAAATAAATCACCTACATATGTAACTTCTGGTTGTCTGAATTTGCACTTCAGAGGATTGAGCTTTAAGTTCAATTTATGTGCTCTGTCTACAGAACTCTTAAGATTTCTATCATGCTCTGCCTTCACCATTGCCTCTGACCAATAAATACTCTACTATTATGGCACAAGGATAACCTGATAAAATTTGCTGCGTTGCACGATGAAAAACTTCACTTGCAGAATTTATTCCAAATGACATCCTGAGGAATCTATATCTTCCAAATGGGGTACTAAATGTAGCCAGTAGTGAAGATTTGTGATCAAGCATCACTTGCCAAAATGAACTCTTTGCATACAAGGCAGAAAAAACAGTGGCATTCGGTATCATGTTTGCGACTTATTCGACTGTACGCATAAGATGAAGTGGTCTCTTTAATGCTTTGTTCAAATCACTTGGGTCAATGCATATTCTGATTTCATCTGAGCCTTTTTTATGAGCTGCTGCCATGGACAACCTATTTGGTAGGTTCTGTAACTGGACAAATTACACCTTGCTGCACCATTTTACCAAACTGAGCTTAGACTTTATGCTGCATAGCTATCGGAACTCTTCTTGCTAATCTGAACACTGGATTGATCTCTGGGTATAATTTCATAGAATACGCAACTGGATGTTTGCCTAACTTGTCATTAAAAACATCAGCATAGTCTGAAAAAATAGTTTTAGTGAAGCTGGAACAGGGACATGGACTTATCTGATGAACTTCTTTGGCAAAAAAAGCAGATTCATTCTCAGACCATCTCTGAGACCTAATAATGACTGCACAAGTCTTCAAAAAATATAGAAGAATAGCCTGCAACAGTTCTTGGCCACATAACATGAAGGTACTACCGAGCCTTCAATTTGAATTTCTTCACCTCCATATGCAACAAGTTTTGCAAAATTAGTCACATTTAGTTGTTCACCAGCAAATACCTTTGCAAAAATATCTGCAGACATAATATTACACTTTGAACCAGTGTCTACTTTGAGCTGCGTGGATTTACCATTGATCCAGACAGTATAAAACACTTCATTTCTTGCCAACAAATCTACTGCAGCAATCTTTTCACCAATTACTGAACACCATCTACATAGAAATCGGACTGTTGCAGGTTTATTTGATCAACTTGCTTTTTTGGGTGACCCTTCTTTGTAACTGTGTGAGGTTTACTTTATTTACAAAATCTTTGAAAACGGTTCCATTTCTTACATTTGTGGAATTGCTGACCAAATGCTATGTACTTTTCTCTTTTAGACTCATAGTTAGCACCACAATTGTGACAGTTAACAATAAAACTTGATTTCGGTTTTGCTGATTCACCCTTGTACTGTACTGAGCAGTGTCTGTTCTGCACTGAGCATGCTCCTTTAACTGAACTGGTCTTCAAATTTGCTAGAAGACTACAGGTTTTACTGGATGTCCCACAAAGGCTGCTACTGCCATGTGCTTATGCCTGCTTTTGCCAGTCATATGTTGCATGCTGCCTACATTAGCTCTGCAGCCTACTGATACCATGCTCTTATCACCTGCAAGCATACTTGTGTGCCTTTCTGTAACTTTGTGGATTTGACAAATCTCAGTGGCTTTGCTCATTGTTAAATCACTGTCAGGAAGCAAAAATCTCTCACAGCAGCACTATTAATGCCACACACGAGTCTGTCCTTTATTAACTTTATTACCTTTATTAACTCATCTTTTAAATCACCAAACTTACATGTTTTAGCTTTGTTTCTCAGGTTAGTAATACAAGCTGAAAAAGTTTCCCCTGACCTTTGATCTCTCATGTAAAACAAATGCCTCACTAAAGCAACATTAGTCTGTGGGTTACACATTTCTCTGAACTTGCACTTTAAACACTTGGAGTCTTTCCTTGATTCAGCCTGCAGAATAATATGACGAATTTCCCCTTCACCTTCATACACTGCCGATTCGTATACAAATGAACGCTCCCTTTCAGTGGCCTCTGACCCTGCTAGAGTTAACAAAATGAATGCCATGGTGCAGGCATCTTTATCAGAATAAGCTGCGTGTGTGTGTGTGTGTGTGTGTGTGTGTGCGTGTGTGTGTGTGTATGTGTGTATATCGTTCTCTTGCTCAACACACTGCGACTAGACATACCCATGAATAAAAAACTTTTTGAAATGGCTGTATTTGACAGCACTTCACGAACTAGTTGCACTTTGCACACAAACTCTTAAGAATAAATACACAGTAATAAACACACACTGTAAGCACTTTTATACACTTTGAGATACTTCAAATAACTCTAGTTATGCTATTCAAGGCTTCAGTCAGTGCAAAGTAGTAGTTTATACTAAAACACAGTAATATGCAGAACACATGCGTTCGCCTTGCTTTATTTATGCTCAGTGTGCCCTTTTGTTATATTTGTTTGCTCATTTAATCTCTCATGCCCATTATACTTTCCTGTGCTCATTTTAACTCTAAACATGTTTTACTTTAAACATGCTCATTTTAAAATTCTGAGGTAATTCTGTACCCCTTGTGTTTTTCTGATGCTTATTTTATCAAATAACATAGTTTCAAACATTTTGCTTGATTAATGAGCTTTTTTTATGCTTCTCGTTTGCTTAATAAACATTTCTGTGCTATTTGTTTGCTTAGTAATATGTTTTGTGCCCTTGCAATGCTCCAGTTTATCTCTTTTAATAAATAAATAATTTGTGCATGTTTTCATTAGCTTTAACTTGTTTCTGGACCTTTTTTGCTCTCTGCTCACGTAGTTTGCCTTCACCGTTAACTCTGCACCTCATGGCTCTGAAGAGTAGTCTTTGCCATCCCACTTCTGACACCATGTCGCTCATCTGGCCAGGATGAAACAGACGAATATTGTGGGTTCTTGTTCAAGCAGCTTTATTATATACAAACACATCGTAAATGAGGCTAAGTAACTTTAACATAACATTTATGTGCATGATAGCTAGTTTGTTTAACACTCTAGCTGCACCTTCAAAATGGCACTGAAGCTAACATGTGCTTGGTATTTATATGCACACACACATCTTGGAAATGCTTCTTAAAGATATAACACACTTGTTATTCTACAGAGTAGGCTTCCCAGTTGATGGTGGTATAACTGAAATCCCCCATGACTAGAATGTTTGGAAACATTTGGATTGATTTGAATTTGGTCAAGGAGGCCTTGTGCAAATCATGACTCATGGAGGGGGATCTATAACTAGCTATGGCTTGAATGGGGGTCTTACCCACAATAATTTGAACTTAGAGTAACTCTGTGGAGTTGTCCTGTCTAACTAGTTGTCTAACTAGTTGGGAGGTGAATTTATTGATAGAAATACTACCTTCTTTGGTTCTCACATGTTTGTTTTGTGGTCAGAAGGTTTAGAAGTCATTGTAGCCTTGCAAGGCCGAGGTACTCGCTGAGGCCTTGAACCAGGTTTCTATGACTGCACAGGCATCTACATCCTCTAGTGATAGGAATGCTTCCAGGTTGCATGTGTTGCAGTTTTTGGTTTAGGCTCCTAGCATTTAGCAGCATAACCCTTATTTTGTTATGACTGGCAATTTTCACATTGGCAATTTTGTTTTTGAGACCTTGCCTAAAAAAGACACCGTGGGAAAGGCAAGAGCCTTTACCAGCAGCCCAAACCCTAGTGGCATCAGAAGCAAACAGTCTTTGCCATACCAGCACAATTTGTTAACCATGTTGTCCCAGTCTGACAGGAACTGGGTCTCCTTTGAATGACACCAAAAAGAAAGCCAATGATTAAAATCGATATTTTTTGTTTATAGTGCAGCATCGTTCTACGTAGGGGCAATATGCTGCTCAAGGCTAAGGACATACCTGCCTGGGACACATACTCAGAGAGCTCAATTATATTCTCTCTTCATACAGTCCAGTGAGGTATGTCTCAGGTCGTTCACTCCAACATGATCGATGACAGAGTCATAATGGTAGTTGTTGCCAAGAGACCTAACTGCATGCGTGGTCTGACAAATCTTGGCACCAGACAAGCAGCTGACCATGACTTTCTCCTTATCTAACCTGGTGAGTATGACATTTGTGTGTCTCACTATGGAGTCCCCAATAACAAGAAAATGTGGTTTATGATGGTTACGCCTTGAGGGCTTGATAGGTGAGAAACTGGTGTTGCTACATATCTTGGTTGCTGTGGGAACTGTGTTAGTTGTAGACATCCTGTGTTTTGGAGGTCTCTGGTGTTTTAAGTTTTTTGAGAGAGCCTTTGTGTATGTGGATTTGTGTGTTGGATGCATACGATTTGCATGAGTAGTGGTACTATGTGCATTAGTAGTGGTGGGTAAGTCGACAACCTCTTCAGTGTTACTGTTTCGAGTGCTAGAGAGCAGGGATTCAAGATTCATGGTGTAGATACATCTCTTGCACTCTGTACTAGAGTGAGTTATTAGTAGAGGGTTGTCAGTGTACATGAGGCAGTTGCTACACTGCCTCATGAGACCCAATCAAGGCTGACAGGAGAAATAGGTGTAGTCCAAATGTCCATAATGCTAGGTTTGAAGAACTATTATTATCTGTCCTGCTTAGTATCTAATTTGAGAAACCATCATGCGTTATGTGGTATAAAGAAGATATATCTGCAAAAGTAAAAAATACATTTTCTAGTTTATATTTTTTAAAAAAATATGATAGTATAATTTACAGTAAAACTGTTCCAACAAAACTGCCAGTAAATCTCCCACTGAATGAAATTTATCAAAAAGCTAAAATATTTAAATCCAAAAATGTAACTTACTCATCACTACAACTAAAGCAATGACTACACCACATTTCTCTATGTCACTGGGGATGAAACCTTAAACATTTAATATTTTTCCTTTTCCTGAAGAAAAGAAATGTAAAATAGCAATTAGAATGAAGTTTGGTTATTATGGTGGGCCTAAAAGTCTCTTGCCATTTATTACCATTTCTTTATAAAGTCAAAAAAGTCATACTATTATCGATCAGATATACACAGCAGTTCAAGCTGAATGAAATTACGTTGCTTTGGGCCCTGTGCAAGACATAGCAATGAAACACAGTTTGAATGACAGTAAGACTAATGCACATACAGTAATTAAAATATATTAACACAATAAATTACCACAGTTAGACAGGAAGACATTAGACAATATTATACTAGCGGGTATTGCAAAGACTATGACTTCACATTGTGATTGCTTAGAATATTGCACTTCATTATTTGTAATATGATATATTCTGATGTTCATGTTGCACATGTATGGAGTGGTGACTCATTCCTGACTATTGCACATTCAAGAAATAATAGCATAAGAAATCAGGCTAACTGTACCAGTTAATGAAGGAATTTGCCAGAGTGATTACTATAGATGATACTTCACAGCAAGTGGCATATTCATCCTATTATTCACTGTTGTGCCTGGCATTCAAGTTCAGCAGCCTTATAGATACAGGGAAGCAGCTCCTGTTTAGTCTAGATGTTCTGCAGTGTAAGCTGCAATACCACCTACCTGAGGAAAGACAGAAGTACATGCCATGGGCAGAGTGAGTGACATCATTAATTATCTTCCTAGCCCTTTTCACACACGAAGTCTCATGCAGATCATCCATGGATGGGAGACAGGAACCAATGACTTTTTCCTCTGTCCTCACTACCCTCAGGAGATCCTTGCGTTCAGAGGCTTTGCAGTTACCATACCAAACTATGATGTTATTTGAGAGGATGCTCTCAATGGTCCCCCTGTAGAAGACTTTGAGGATGGACTGAGACAGGTTTGCCTTCCTCAGTTCCCATAGAAAGTGCAGAAATTGTTGTGCCTTTTTCACTGTATACGTAAACCAAAAACGAGCTTCAAGAAGCAGTTCACTCAAGACGTTATTTGATAAAATTGCTGTTATTTAATAATATTGTTAGCACACGCTTTTGGAAAGCTCAATGTCCCTCCTTCATCAGACACAAGAATAAAAATATAATTAAGTGGATTCAATTTATACACTCAAATTCAAATTAATTAATTATACCAAATGAATTACAAATACAAAAACCTGCACATTAAACCGGAAGCAACTACAGGGACACCAAAATAATACTACTAATCAGTGCTAAATCTATAATACCCTTTTAAAATTCGATAATTAATTTCAAACAAAATATGTAATTATATAAAAGTGTATAGAAAATATAAATATACATATACAAAAATTTTTTTCTACATATTCATAAAACACAAACTAAATATATATGTACTTATGTTTTTTAAGAATATATGTATATATACGTATATCAAAAACTTCTTTTAAAGCATTAATTAAAAGTTCTTTAAAACCCAATCATCTTTTTAAGGCAACATTTTTTAACACACAACTAATAGACACATGTTCATTTAACCCAAGAAAAATATATGAGGCAGTCCGAATTTGCCAAAAGAGTTCATCCACTTCCAAATTATTCTGCAGTTACCATACCAAACTATGATGTTATTTGAGAGGATGCTCTCAATGGTCCCCCTGTAGAAGACTTTGAGGATGGACTGAGACAGGTTTGCCTTCCTCAGTTCCCATAGAAAGTGCAGAAATTGTTGTGCCTTCTTCACTGTATGGCTAATACAAGTTGACCAGGATAGGTCATCTGAGATGTGTACCCCCAGGAAGGATGTTTTTGACTCTTTCCACTGCCACCCCCTCAATTTCCAGATGTTGACGTATCTCTAAGACTACTATTAATTCTTTGGTCTTGATTACATTTAAAGCCAGACTGTTGGTGTTGCACCAGCCTATCAGATTCTCCACTTCATCCCTGTAGGCTGTTTTCTCACCATTTTTGACAAGACCTACGACAGTGGTATCATCTGCGAACTTGATTTTGTTGGATTCATGCTTGACCATGTAGTCATGTGCCAACAAGGTGAGCAACACAGGGCTCAGGACACATCCCTGTAAGACCACATGGTCCTACACTTACTATAGATGCTTATATTGTTAAACTTAAGAATCAAACTATAGCTTTGAAATTTAGAGAGATGCACAATTGATCAATAAGAGATAGAATGGCTTATAGTACACAAAATTATGAAATAATGAGCAGAATGTTAACTATCCTGAATTCATCAAAAGCTTGCTGATGTATGTAAAATAAGTGAAATTTCAAGCAGACAGTATAAAGCATAACTGAGGAAAATGAATTTGTGTCATATAAATTGTAAGATTTGTTTCAGTTTAAAAATCCATGTATCTGGTAGGTGTAGATTATTATTCCTAGTTCCCTACAATAACCTCAAACGTCATGAAGTGCTTTGACAGGATTGTGAAGAAACATCTATCTGCAGGTCTGGCTAAGTCCTTCAACCCACTCCAGTTTGCATACTAGACAAACAGATTGACTCCGGATGTGATTTCAGTCACACTACACCTTGAACTAAAACACCTAGAAGAGAGGAACAACTATGTAAGGCTGCTGTACATCGACTTCAGTTCTACATTCAACACTGTGATACTGATGCAGCTGGTGGATAAGCTAGTGAAACTCGGGATAGACAATTGCCTATGTAAATGGACTCTTGACTTTCTGATTGGTAGATCCCAATGGACATGCACTGGAAACAACACCTCTCAACACACAGTCCTGAATATTGGTGCTCCTCGAAGTTGTATGCTCAGCCCCTTGCTCTTCACCATCCTCAACCATGACTGTAATGCAAAATATAACTCAAACCATATTATAAAATTTGCTGATGATGCCACAGTCGTGGGTCAAATTAGTGGTGGGGATGAACATAACTACATAGATGAGGTGAATTCTTTGATTGCCTGGTGTGACAGGAACAATCTGGACCTGAATGTTAATAAGACCAAAGAAATGATTATGGACTTCAGGAGAAAGGCAACAGTTTGCTAACCACTCACTATCAAAGGGGAAGTAGTAAAGAAAGTCAAACCAACCAAGTACCTGGGCCTTCACATCTCAGATGACCTCTCCCGGACTGTTAATACCTACCATATAGTCAGGAAGGCTCAACAGAGGCTTCACTTCCTGAGAAAGCTTAAAACAGGCCAGGCTCCCACTGTCTACTCTAACCATTTTTTACAGGGGATCTATCGAGAGCATCCTCACTAGCAGCTTCATAGCATGGTTTGGCAACTGCACAGTAGCTGTGAAGAAATTAAAAAGGGTGGATGGCTGAGAAAATCTTGGGCACAAACCTCCCTTTTATTCAGGAGCTTTTCTTTACAAGAGCAAGAAAGAGAACATATTAAATACTAGCTGATTTGAGCCAACTGGTTCTCACAACTTGTGTCTGGAAGGAGCTATGGCAGCTTCTGCTGTAGGACTACCAGATTCCGGAACAGTTTGTATCCTACAGCTGTGAGACTTATTAACTCAGACACCAACCATAATACTTGATACATTTAATCCTGCTGCTCTGAGCAATTACTATTATACAATATTATACTGTCATGTCTAAGGTTAACAAGTGCAATACAGTAACTAAACAGCTGCTAGTCACTAGTCTCTATTTACTCTCTATCTTAACAGTGAAGGGGTTTGGTGGTGGGTTATTTTCTTTCTTATGTTATTCTCTGATACCGCTGTATATATGTTATTTGTACTCTATTCCTCTAGTGAGCTGACATTTGTAATTTCATTTAGGCTGCACTTGTGTGGTCCTAAATGACAATAACGTTTCTTTAAATCTTATTAAACTAAAAAAACACTATAAGTACAAGTTTAAGTAGTGCATTAATATCTCTGTTCTTGAAATGGAGGTATACAGGGAATTCCAAGATGGGTGTGCACTGAGTTAACAGCTTATTTCTAGCTCTCCCAGTGCAAAAACAGAAACTCAGCAGAGAAGGCCAGTTGACTTATGTTTATGGGTACATTGTAGTAACTGGCTATAAGTATTCCTAGCATCCAGGCAGTGCAAAGAAATACAGAAGACCTGGACAAAAAAATTCAGCTACAAAAAATGTGGAAGAAACACTGACTGGAGAAAGTTCTGCAGCTGTTCAGCAAAAAGTAATATAATCTTCAGACATCACTTCCAATAACCTACAGGAAGATATCAGACAACTGCATACAGACCTGGTTAAAATAAATGAAATACTGATGGAGTATATCAACACAAACAACAAAAGGCTGGAAAAAAATGGAAGAAGCTTTAACAAGATATTCAGATGAGATGATAAAGCTGCAAAAATCAGAGATAGAAATGAAGAAAAGGCTGATTGAACATGAGACTGCTCAAGAAGAGATGGTTTAAAAAATAATAGAATTAGAAAACAGAGCGTGAAGGGAAAAAGTACAGTTTTGTACCTACCATAAATGTAGATGTCCGATAGGTATGCATCTGCAGTCCTAACATATGGGTTGTCCTGCCTCAGGCAGCCCCTCGGTCGGCCGGATTCCAAAGTCTGGGTTTGGCCTCGGCTGATGTCGCACTTCACCCGACGTCATAGCTGCTGTTTATTGGGTATAAAGGCATCAGCCGACGCCATTTTCCTCAGTGTTTCTTGCCCCAGATGCCAGGTGCCCTCTAGAAAGGCTAAATTTGGATAAATGCAAATAATTCCAAACAGAAGAGAGTAAACAATATAAAAAAATATATATATATATATACATATATACAAACAAATACACCATAATAATTTCCCCCAGCTAGCTAGAAGAGGGATAGATACCCTAGGAATACCACAGAGGGGAAGGAGGGTGGGTAATCCTGACTGCAGATGCATACCTATCGGACATCTACATTTATGGTAGGTACAAAACTGTACTATGTCCTTCAAGGATGCATCTGCAGTCCTAACATATGGGTAGAATACCATAGCCAAACTGGGGGAGGAGGCACTAAGATAAAGATGGTGTAGTCAAGATCCCTTGCAACACAGCAGTGGCAAAACCTGCTCGGGATCTGGAGTATAAAGGAAGGTTATAATGCTTGGCAAATGTATGCACGGAGCTCCAAGTAGCAGCTTCTAAAATGTCTTTGGTAGCCACTCCTCGTGAGGAAAGCTGTAGTGGTGGCTGTAGCTCTTGTGGAATGAGGTCTGATATTTTCAGGAGTTGTCTTTCCATGAAAAGAGTAGCAAAATCAGATGCAATTTCCTATCCATTTTGAGATTGTCTGTTTTGAAATTGCTTTTCCTTGCATTCCTGTTGCATATGCTACCAGATGTTGGTCAGTTTTTCTGTTGGTCTTAGTTCTGTCCAGATAGTAGCGTAATTGTCTGTGCACATCCAAGGTATGTAGCAGTCTTTCCCCCCTGTTCTGTGGGTTGGGGAAGAATGTAGGTAAATGAATGGCTTGGTTCAATGATACTCTGGAGACCACTTTTGGCATAAAGGTAGGATTGGTTCTCAGAGACACTCTATCCTGGTGGAAGATAAGGAAGGGATGTACTGCCATTAATGCCTGTAATTCAGATACCCTTCTTGCTGAAGTAATTGCTAGCAGGAAAGCAGTTTTCCAAGACAAAAACTGTAAATCTGCTGTTGCTGCTGGTTCAAAAGGGGGAAGTGTTAACTTTTCCAGCACAAAGTTGAGATCCCATGTAGGTAAAGGTGGTTTCCTTGGAGGCTTTACGTTTTTGATTCCTCTCAAGAACTGTCTGAGTAGAGGATGAGAGAAGACAGGAGGATCCATGTTGTATTCTGCTGAGATTGCTGATGCATGAATCTTAATGGAGGAGTAGGACAGGCCATTGTGGAACAGTTCTGCTAAGTATTCCAGGATGTGTGCTATGTTTGCCAATGAGACATTTTCTCCCTTTGCTGCACTCCAAATGAGGTATCTTTTCCATTTGGCTGAATAAGTTTTCCTTGTGGAGGGTCTGCGAGCCTCCAGGATAATGTCCTTAACCCTCTGAGATAAATCTGAGGTATTTTGTCTTATGCAATATTCCAAGCAGCTAGCTGCAGTGTTTTCAAGTTTGGATGTAGGATCTTGTAGTTGTTCTGTGTTAGAAGTAAGGGACATAGAGGTAGAGGCCATGCGTGTGTCCGAGACATGCTTCTCAGTAGCGGGTACCAATGTTGCCTCGGCCAGTCTGGAGCTATCAGGATTACCCTTGGCTGATCCTCTTTGATCTTCAGTAGGACTTTGTACATCAAGGGAAGAGGTGGGAATGCATATGCTGTCAGGTTTTTCCAGCTGAAGGAAAGGGAGTCCACCCTCCAAGCAAGTGGGTGGTATGCTCTTGTGCAGAATTTCTTCAATTGGTGGTTGTGTGGGGAGGCGAACAGGTCTATCTCTGGTAGTCCCCATTTCTTTGTTATGGATTTGAAGATGTCTGGATGCAGCATCCATTCGTGAGCATCCGTGGTAGTTCTGCTTAAGGTGTCTGCTAGTGAATTTTCTTTTCCTGGTACAAATCTGGCCTGAAGTTGAATGTTGAGGTTCAGGGCCACAGTCCACAGGTCCATTGCCATCCGGCATAGAGGATATGAGTGTGTACCTCCCTGTTTGTTGATGTACCACATGACTGTGGTATTGTCCGTCCTTATCAGCAGGTGACCTTCTTGAAGGAATGGTCGGAATGCCTGGATTGCAAGTTTCACTGCCAGCATCTCCCTTTAGATTTTTGAAGAAATTTATGAAAATGCTTGGCAAGGAAGATGTGAATTCAGTCCTAGGAGTTTGGAGTGAATTTACATATTCTCCAAGACACAAAAACTGAGCTAGGCTGGATAGAATTTATATCTTACAGGAACATGGGCATTTAATTGAAGGTCTTGAAATACACCCAATAACTATTTCAGACCATACTCCATTAATAACTAAAATAAAAATGCAAGGTAATGAAATAAAAAATGAGACACTGGTGCTTTCCCACCTATCAGATGAAAAGAGTGGAATTTAAGGACTGGTTTTTAGAATTAATTCAGGAGCTACTAGAAAAAAAACAGAATTTTTTTCTGAAAATGTAGCTAGGGAGTGGGATAGGATTAAAGTGGAGTTTAAAACTAGGGTGGAAATAAAGGAAAGGGAGATATGGTTAAGAAGTAACAAGAAACAAGAATTACTGAGAAAGACTGGCAAATGTTAAACCCCAGGATTTAATAAAATCCATGTACGCACAGTGTAGAGCCTACATGGAGTGTTACTGTGTCCGTGTACACAGTTCCCCTCAGCAGGGTACAGTGCATATTAATAATGGTGCATTGCCAAGGGAGAGCCATGTAACATGGTTATTGAATCAGTGTAGTGCTAACTGTGTCCGCAGATGAGTAAGACGCTCACTGCACTGTCCAATTGTATTATGTCAATTTTTTTTTTTTTTTTGTTAAAGCATGTTTGCATGGTGTGGAGCACAGCAATGATAAGTGGTGCCAACACACCTGGCAGACATTTAAAAATAGAAACCATATGTATTTAATTATTTATTAAAATGTCATGTTTAGTAGCTGAAAGGGTTTGCAAGACACAGTGCTCAGCAGTGCTTTTAGGTAGCTCAAACGTATATGTAAAGGTATAGCAGAATTCCACATATCCATGTAGCTAAATAGGTAGAGTTATGGCCTCAATTAGGTCCAGGGTTTGCATATATGGAAGGGAAATTAAGCATTTATTTTTGAAATACAAATTATCAAGAACAATAAAAAACTTGTATGCAGGTCCTTGTGTCCACAGCAAAACTACAGCAAAGTATACAAAAACAACAGGAAGACACAAGATAGGCTCCAGGTTATAAAGCTTTAATCAGGCATAAGCGCTTACACATCTACTTCTTCAGGTGCATAAAAACAAACTGAAGCTAGTCATACTTTTAAACATTGCTGAATGCATCACTTAACAATACATCAAATGTCTATAAACACTCCATTACTGTAAAATATTAAAGCTGTATGGTAACCACAAAATAACTAAATATTCAAAGAAAATCATAAAAATACAATCATAAAATATTTCATATATACTTTATGCACTATAAAAACATTGTTAAAATGCATATTCTTAAAACAACTACTTTACCTACGTAGAGTTCTGGCCTTTAACTTTGGTCTCAGTGGTATTTGTTCATTGAGACCATGTCCCATGTCAGTTCTGAATCAGACTATCCATCTAGCTTCCAGTTCCTTTGTTTTATTACATATGTCCCCCCTCCCCCCATTTTACTCACAAAACGCCTAGCAATGGCCATAAACTTACATTTATGTTGGTTGTTAGTATTCACAGCATGTTTGGCTAGGGCATTACTTCTACTTTGTTTGCCTATGTGATAAGTATGTTCTCTAACCCTCTCCTTGAGTGTACAGTCTGTTTTCCCAATATAAAATGTATTGCATACTACACAGTGAGCGACATACACTATATGATGTGTATCACATGCAGATTGTAATTTAAATTTATATAGCTGGTCCTGATCTGGATGTAAGAATTCATTGCTTTTATCTATATACTCACAGTATGAACATTTGCCACAAGGCTTAGTCTCCATACCACCCATAGGTGTTCTCTTCTCTGGGTACACATAAGCGTCTCTTCAAAGACTTTTGATTTCTGAACAAAAATTTAGGTACATTCTCCATCCATTTTGTGACTGCCTTGTCAGTGGTCAATATCCCCCAGTGTGTACGTATAATGTTTATAAAAGACTTGACATTGCTAGAGAAGCTTAATGCCACCTTTAACTTAGGCTTATCAATACTGGTCTCTTTTTCCTTAGACCATCTATCCGAATAATAAGGTCTAGCCTTAGTATGTCGCAAACTAACTACTTCTTGTATTTGCTTCTGTACTTCTCTATCCCCATAGCCTCTGGCTAGTAAAGCATTCCTCATACTGTTCAATTGCTGATGGAAATCTGCATCCCTAATGTTCAGCCTAGACGCTCTAAAAACCTGATTCCTAATGACATTATCAAATACATAGGTAGGGTGCATACTTCCTCTGCTTAAAAGATGGTTAACATAACATTCCTTTCTGTACAAGCATGTATATATGCTCCCTTTTTCAATATTTACTTGAACATCCAAAAAATGTATTCTCTCATATGAGACAACAGAAGTGAACCTTAGAAAAGTGGTGGTGGCATTAAGTACATAAGAAATTCCAAGAACTCCTCTTCTGTGCCTACCCATAAAATAAAAAGGTCATCTACAAATGTACTAAAAAACACAAAACTCTGTTCTGATATGGGCCAATCAATAAAAACTCATGTTCCCGTACAACCATGACAGCATTGGCGTAACTATTGGCACAGGACATGCCCATAGCCAAGCCATTACGCTACCAGTATAAATCACCCAACAAAAAAACATTATTTTCTAAAACAATGCTCAGAAAATTCCTCACTAGTATAATTTTACTTTCAGAGAAATCAGAATACAATTTCCATAAACCTGGTTAAAGTTTCCAACCCAATCACATTGGGTATAACAGTAAAAGAGAGACCACATCAAGTGTTACCATGAGAACACCTTCAATAGAGTTGTAATTACTGAAAGTGTATCAATCTCTCAAAAATTGTTCCGTGTCTCTTAACACATGCTCTCTACTATTTAAAAGTGGTCTCAAACATTTTTCAATAAAAATGGATGCTGGTTCAGTACACCAGTTTCTACCGGACACTACAGGACTCATGGGTGGGTCAGTACTGCTCTTGTGTAGTTTAGGCAAACCTTGGATAATGGTTGTAGTAGGTGAAATAACCATAAAATAATATAACAAACTATCTACCATGCCATTCAAAAACATCTTTTAATTGTTATGCACTTTTTCTATGAACAGCTTAACCCTAACAGGGGGCAGTTTCTCATAAAAAACATCTTCCTTCAGCATGCGAGACATAGTGAAATCATATTTATTTTTATCTATAATGACTATAGGCCCTCCCTTATCGGCAGGCGTGATTACTATTGTGTCATTCTTCTGTAAATCCAATAAAGCTTCATGCTCTGATTTTGCTAGATTATAAGACTTTTGCCCCTTGTAATGTTTATGCCTATTAAAGTCATTCATTTTATGTACATCCTCTATGCACATTTTTTCAAAAGCATTAACTAATGGGGTAACTGCAGCTATATGTGCTAGGTTTTTACAAACATGACTACCTTGCATATGTGCAGTCTCTGTGCCATTAAACTACATTTTTAACATCAAATTACGTGTAAACATCTTTATATCAAATACAACATCTGTAAAGTCAGACCTACTAGTGGGTATGAAAGACAATCCTTTTTGTAACAAATTAAACTCATCTTTAGACAGAACATGACTGAATAAATTCCATATCAAGTCTTTCTTTGGCTGAAAAAAAAGTTTTCTTTATATTGTATGGGCTCTCGTTTAACCCATCGTGCTTCCTCTTGTTCCTGCTCCTCCTGCAATCTCTGCTCTGTTGTTTCAAGGCAGGTAGATTTTGTTCACTTCTAGGTAGCGGGAAATTCAAAGGCTGCACAACTCTGTTCTCTAAAAAATCATTGTTAGCAGAATGGACTATGCCTTGCTTTTCAGTAGAATTAGATTCTGTTGTTCTTTCAGCTGCATTATGAACTTATGCTACAACTTGCACTGGTCTTTCTCCTAGCCCCTTGTTCCTTCACTGTAGCGTCTTGTGTGTATGCAACATCATACACTGATGCCTCACTCACTCGAGAAACAACATTCTGGTTAGCTGCTAAAGGCAAGGAGACAGAATTAGACAAGACACCATTCTCTCTGCCTTATACTGTATTGTTCACAGTTTCTTGTGTTCTCGGCCAAGTGAAAACAGTGAATACCTGAGGTGTTTGACTCAGTAGCTGCTTATGAAAGGAAACTTTTGAAAACAAAACTAAGCAAATTGGAGAGAGATAGGCTTGATTTTCATCTTGGCCATGTTTTCACTTGGCCGAGAACACAAGAGACTGTGAACAATACAGTACAAGACAGGTAGAATGGTGTCTTGTCTAATTCTGTCTCCTTGTCTTTATCAGCTAACCAGAATGTTGTTTCTTGAGGGAGTGAAGCATCGGTGTATGATGTTGCATACGCACAAGATGCTGCAATGAAGGAACTAGGGGCTAGGAGAAAGACAGTGCAAGTTGTAGCACAGGTTCATAATGCAGCTGAAAGAACAAGAGAATCTAATTCTACTGAAAAGCAAGGCATGGTCCATTCTGCCAACAGTGACATTTTAGAAAACAGAGTTGTGCAGCCTTTGAATTTCCCGCTACCTATAAGAGAACAAAATCTACCTGCCCTGAAACAACAGAGCAGAGGTTGCAACAGGAGCAGGAACAAGAGGAAGCACGATGGGTTGAACGAGAGCCCATACAATATAAAAAAAACTTTCCAACCAAAGAAAGACTTTATACGGAATTTATCCAGTCATGTTCTGTCTAAAGATGAGTTTAATTTGTTACAAAAAGGATAGTCTTTCATACCCACTGGTAGGTCTGACTTTGCAGAGGTTATATTTGATATAAAGATGTATACATGTAATTTGATGTTAAAATGCAGTGTAATGACACAGAGACTACAGATATGCAAGGCTCTAGATTCCCTTTCAGAGTTATACAAATGATAACCCTGTAGTATAGGCATCATTATCATCAACAACTGTAAGTACTGGAGGAATGGCTAAAGGCCTATGCTGTGGTAAGTGTAAGAAAGTCCTTAGCCTTTTCCTTGAATCTGAAAAATCTTGGCCCTGCCATTGGAAGTGTTCCCTCATAGCATGCAAGGTTTAAAGAAAATTCTTCAGGAGGAGAGGCAGAAGGAATGGAGTCTTCTGCATTGGAATCCTCATAAGGAGAGTATGGGCCTTCCTGAGGGTCTGAGATATCAGAGTCATGAATAGTCTGAAGAAACATTCAGTCCTAGGCCTCTTATCTGATGAGAGGCCCTGTCTGTGTGAGGTTGGGATCCAGGCTGAGCATTTGTGAACTAGGGCCTGTGTGAGGGGTTTTAGGTAAGGCCTTAGAAGATTTAGCTGCTTTAGCCCTGGAAAAAGCCTTGATAGACATAGATGATATGTCTAAAGGAATAGTATCTGACAAATCCTGGGTGCTAGGTTCTGTACAATTTCAGTAGCCGATTCAACTGTGCTTTGTGAGCTGAAACCGGCGATGGAGTGTCGGTCCAGGCTACACACGTCGTGGTCTGGGCCTAAACAAGGAAGGCATCCTTATGAGGTATTTGTTTCCCACAAGTTAAACAATTATTTACTTTTTCTGACATCGGCTGAGGCAAGAAAGAGTCCCCAACGGGTACTTAGCTTTAGAAGTCTTCGTAGAAATCTCTGGATCTGACCCGACCACACTTGCTAACAGCTAGCTGGGCAATCGTATGCTGCAGAAAAGACGAGGAAAATGGCGCCGATGCCTTTATACCCAATAAACCCAGACCCAGACTTTGGAATCCGGCGGCCGAGGCTGCCTGAGGCAGGACAACCCATATGTTAGGACTGCAGATGCATCCTTGAAGGACATCCTGAGATTTTCAGCTATACCAGAGAAGCTGAAAGGAGCAGACTGCATTAATTTTATGAAAGCACAAATAAGCAACTGGACTGGCATTCTAGTGAAAGGGCTAGACCTTTAATAGTAAAGATAGAATCCTACCAGCAGTAGCCAATTCTGAAAGCTGTGGCAGAAGGACAAAATACTAAAAGGGGGCTACAGCATAGTGTTTGTGGAGAATGACTACTCATTGTACACCAGGTAGAAGAGAAGCAAATTCATTCCACTATTCAGGCAATGTCGAGATGCAGATGTGAGATTCAAACTGCTGTATCCAGCTGCCTTTAAGGTATTCTTCCCTGGAGGGACAAAATCATTTTTGATGAAGTGCATGCCAAGGAGGAAATACAAAAGTTTATCCAACAAAAACGTGAGCTGTGAAACAGGAGATTCTGCCTATTGTTCTTCCAGTAATAAAGATCACAAAGAAACTGTACCTATGAATCCTTTTCCAGTACTTCAATGGAAAATGTTGGAAAGAAGGAAGGGAGTATGAGAATGAGAGTTGACTAGAAGAATCAAGAGTATGTTGGAAATGAAGCAGAGACAGATTTGGTCAATGTAGAAGAACACTAATAAAACCAGTAACTTGATGTGGGATTACAATGCAATAATTATATTTGTGAAATATGACAGAACAAGAAACTCTGGAAATATTGGACTTTTTCAAAAAATTGTTAGATTTGTAGGGGACTGTAAAGTATATACCCAACTTCATGTCATTAATGTTCAGCACAGAAGAGGAGTTCTTAGAATGTCTTATGTACTTGAATGCAAATGCAACCACCACTTTTCTAAGGTTTACATCTGTTGTCTCATATGACAGAATAAACTTTTTGGATGTTCAAGTAAATATTGAAAAAGGGAGCATATATACATGTTTGTACAGAAAGGAATGTTATGTTAACCATCGGAAGTATGCACCCTACCTATGTGTTTGATAACATCAATAGGAATCAGGTTTTTAGAGCATCTAGGTTGAATGTTAGGAATGCAGATTTCCATCAACAATTGAACAGTACGAGAAATGATTTACTGGACAAAGGCTATGGGGAGAGAGATGTACTGAAGCAAATACAAGAAGCAGTTAGTTTGCGACATACTAAGGCTAGACCTTATTATTTGGATAGATGGTCTAATGAAAAAGAAACCAGTGCTGATAAGCCTATGTTAAAGGTGCCATTAAGCTTCTCTAGTGATGTTGGGTGTTATATGAACATTGTACGTAAACTCTAGAGGGTATTGACCACTAACAAGATGGTCACAAAATGGATAAAGAATGAACCTAAATTTTTGTTCAGAAATCAAAAGTCTTTGAAGAGATGATTATGTGCACCCAGAGAAGAGAAAACACCTCTGGGTGGTATGGGGACTAAGCCTGGTGGCAAATGTTCATACTGTGTGGATATAGATATAAGCAATGAATTCTTACATCCAGATCAGGACCGGCTATATACATTTATAGTACAAGCTACATGTGATACACAGCATATAGTGTATCTCGCTCACTGTGTAGTATGCAAGAAATTTTATATTGGGAAAACAGACTGTGCACTCAAGGAGAGGGTTAGAGAACACACTTATCACATAAGCAAACAAAGCAGAAGTAATGCCCTGGCCAAACATGTTGTGAATGCTAACAACCAACATAAATTTATGGCCATTGCTAGGAGTTTTGTGAGTAAAGGGGGGGGGGGACACATATGTAATAAAACAGAGGAACTGGAAGCTAGATGGATAGTCTTATTCAGAGATGACATGTGACATGGTCTCAATGAACAAATACCACTGAGACCAAAGTTAAACACCAGACCTCTATGTAGGTAAAGTAGTTGTTTTAAGAATATGTATTTTAGCAATGTTTTTATAGTGTACAAAGTAGATAAGAAATATTTTATGATTATATTTTTTTGATTTTATGATTATATTTTTTTTATTTTCTTTGAATATTTAGTTATTTTGTGGTTACCATACAGCTCTGATATTTTATAGTAATGGAGTGTTTATAGACATGTGATGTATTATTGCCATGTGATGCAGTCAGCAATGTTTAAAAGTATGACTAGTTTCAGTTTGTTTTTAAGAACCTGAAAAAGCAGATGTGAAAGTGCTTGTGCCTGATTAAAGCTTTATAACCTGGAGCCTATCTTGTGTCCGCCTGTTGTTTCTGAAATACAAATTATGCCATTTATTTTAAATTCTAGCTCACTGCACTTCGATAAGCTCTGCTAAGACCTGCTAACCAATGCATATACACAATAACAGCTGAAAATGTTTATGCACTACTCGGCTCTGCTTGGCTGGTTTGTGCACTGGTAAGCACTGCTAAGCATATAGTTTTTCAAATTTTCACACTGCTCAGTTCAGCTGTGATGGTTTGCTCATTGCTAGCAATGCAGCACTTTTTAAATGTTCCCCAATGGTGTGTAAGGGTGGGAAAACAGGCTATATTAAGCCCAATAGGCAGAAATACCGCAGACTCCATTGGATTTCTGTCTCTGAAGGGTACCATGGCAGGCCTTGGTGAGGGTGCGCACTTCCATGTGCAGCGTTGGGGCATTCTCGAGTCCAGGGTCATGGTTGGACTCCTTGTAAGAAACTATGATGACCGGCTACTGCAGGGGGGTGTCCAGGGCTTCGAGTATAAAGTGGAGGCCTGGGACCAGCTGGCAAGGGAACTCCCCAGTGGTATTGATATCCCCCACACAGGTGAGCGGTGTCGTCACCACCATGATGAAGCTCAGGCAAGGAATGCCCCACAAGTCTGTAAGTAATTTTACCTCTGTTTCACCAACATGTAATCTGAATGTCTGCTGAACTAGTATGCATAATGGTGTGCTTCTCTCCCAACAGCTGCAGAGGCAAGAGCTCTCAACACTGAGGCTCATGCCAGGCGCTTGGCCAGGTTGCATCTTGAATGTGGTGAGTACAGTTGTATTATGCTAACTATAGTCAAATAAGCAAGAAAGAGTGAAGCATTAACTGCAACAAGGTATATACAGTAAAGTGTGTATTGCAATGAATGTGGACTTAGAGCTGTAGTGCAATAAATGAATAATGCTAACTGTAGTGCAATAAAAGCATGCATCAATGCCATTAACTGCATGAAAGTATATACAATAAAGTCTGTAGTGCAATAAATGTGGAATTAAAGCTGTTTTGCATGAACTAAGTAATGACAACTGTTGTGTAATAAAAACACGAAATACCAGTAATTGCATTAAAGTATATGCAATAAAGTCTGTCATGCAATAAGTGTGGAAATTTGTTTTGCAAGAACTGAATAATGCCAACTGTTGTGTAATACAAACACGAAACAATACCAGTAACTGCATTAAAGTATATACAATAATGTCTGTCATGCAATAAGTGTGGAATTAGAGTTGTTTTGCATGAAATACATAATGCCAACATTTCTGCCATAAAACCTGAACCAATACCAATAACACCAAGGTAAATTGTGTACATAAGGATTGTCTTGTTTTAACCATTGAAGTACATCTGTATGCATTCAGACTGTAAGGTAAGTTGCTGCAGTCAAGTATAACACTATAATAGCTGTAGAATGCAAATATAATGGCTGCCAAATGTATTGTTTAACACATATAGTACTGTTCAAGGCTGTTTCCGGGCCAATATTGTTCGCATAATGCTCTGTCATCCACAAACAGCAGGTAAGCAAAGTATATGGGTGAGGTAGCCCACTCCATGATCTGATATTGTTTGTTGACTTCACAGATATTTCAACCCACTAACAATATATTGTGTACACCTGCTTTCCATATACTAATGTATAGTTTACCTACTATCTCTGTCATGCTATGTGTTTTCTACTGTCACTGCATGCAGCCTAGTATAAAACTGTAGTACTACTATCAGGTCATATTTTGGTTCCAGGTGAGCTCTAGGCAAATATCAGTCGGTCCATATTTAGCAGTGACTCAGTAGCCCAGTTTGTTAAATGCGCTGTACATTTTGCCACACACAGACCAGGGTTCAAATCCAGTGCTATGTAGCACAAAATATTAAAGTATCAGTCATGTAATGTTTACAGATTCTCTCTCCACAGGAACTAGAGGTAAATGGTTGAGGTAGTCCGTATTATGAGTAAATAATTGTGTGTTTAGATGTCACAGACTGTTCAAATCATTAGCAAGAATGTAAAAATACAGCATAAAATAAAGGGAATAAATATAATAATAATAATAGAATAAAAAAAAATGTGTAATCTTGGTATGGCTGCAGCATCTGTTAAAAGTTGCTACAGTCAATTCATACATTCCCTGCAGATGTCCACTGCAGTCACTGCTGTGGAGTTCTATCCCCATGTCTGACAAGCAAGGCATGATAGTTGTTTATTTTCTCTACTGTACACATACATGTCTCTCAACTGTCATGCTGTCACGTAATGTAATTAGTGTGTAATCCATCTGTCACATGATTAACATTGAAATGATTACCTAAATTGCAAAGTATCACTACATCAGCCCACCATACACCTTGGTAGTTATATAGGTCCACCTGATGTGCAAGTGTTCTGTGTAGTTGTGTACCTGCAGTTGTTACTGCTTGGCCCATACTCTCCCATGCAAATAGCTTGAGAGGTATGTACATTCTACAGCAGCTATAGGGGACTTGTACATATAAAGAAAGGACAGACCCATAGAGTAAATAATAGTACTGTTGTCAAGTAAATAGCCTGTAATAGTACTAATGGACTGCTTTTCTCTCTCTCTCCACCCCTTATCCTCATTTATTTATTATTATTCATTGGTTATGGTTTACTATTAACATATGTTGTTACATTAACTGTATTTTGGAGCATGTTTTATTATAGTTATGTGTTATAATGGTTGCATATTAATATATCTTGTTGTATTACCTATTTTGTTGGCCTTATGCTGTAATTGTTATTGGCGTGCTGTTAACATACTGACTGTTATGTTATTTGTTGCTGTGTTTCACATAATATGCATTGATATGCAAATGGGTTATTTCCACTGTTCTGGCATGCTGTTATTACTAACAATGTTTTGCTCATAATTAACCTATACTTATTGCTATAGCTCCATCACCACAGCACGTCCGGGTAGGCCAGTTCCCGGTGATCTGCCTACCTTGCCTCAACTGGAAGTGGCACCAGGTCCTGGCATGTCTGGGACCCAGGCTGGTGGTGGCCCCTCCACTGCCCCTGCACCACCTGCAGCATCGGGTGGAGCCACCTCAGGGGAAGGGGCTGAAGGGCTCCAGTCACCCAACAACAACGTCTGGTCATGGTATGCAGGATCATTCATCGGACCTATGAACATCGCCTGCACCAGACTGAGGGCACACTGGCCAATCTGGTTGGGCAGGCTGGCTCTGGTGCCCAGCCTCCTGCACAGCCACCTTCAGGGCAGTGAAGTAGCAGCGTTGACTGCTCATGGATGGGGACGTCAGTCATGCTGCTGCCATCTGGAGGCACATGCGAAGGCACATGCGACTGACAGCACCCACCACATCCAAGGTGTTTACCCCCCTCATGTTTCACACACTGCCCCTGTCTGCTGTCCTGTCTGTCTTGTCTGTCTGCTATCACATCCTCTCCTACCCAACTTACCTCCCCACATGTACCTATGTCCCTTCCCCAACATTCCACTCTTTCCTTAAATGAAAATGGGCACCTGTCCCACAAAAAAATCAATCCATACATAGCTCTCCACTTTGCACAAGTGTCCACTGGACACAACTAATTTGGTCCAATTGGCTTGACAACACATTTATGTTGTCCTCACCCCTGTCTCTGGGGTTTGAGAGTCCAAATTCATCTACAAAACCTGTCAAAATGCACAGCTGTTGCTGTACAAGAAATGGATAGCTATGGTTCTTTCCTACACCTGTCTTGAACACCCCTACCTGCCTTTCACATTGCTTTCCCCCCTTGCTTGCCCCCATTTCACCACTTTTCTATCACCTAATTTTTTTCTTTATATTTTGTTTAGTGCACATTTGCGCAGATTTGTGAGGAGTGACCCAGTGTGGCATGCTGCAATGCTTTGCCTAGCTCAGCTTAAATGAGCATTAAAGAGCTTTAATGCCTATATGTGTCTATTAAATTGTTAATCATATGTAGAAAATAAACACCTCTACTAACTGTCAAACCCAGGCCCCTTTCAATTACAGGACACTGCATTAACCCACAACTGAAATAAAAAAACTAATGTGAAAAACAGGAGTGTTCCCTGGACTCTGATGGAATAATAAACCAGTAGACAGCCAAAGACATAATAATGGATGTAAGTGATGCCTGTGATAGCAGGTATATGTGCCCTTTTATCAGCAACTTGTGGAAAGACACCTACTAAGGCAGCAATGGCAAAGTACCACTGGCAACTGGTGCAGAAATACAACCCTATAAAGCCACGCACATACTCATGGATGTAGAAATTTTTCTCACAGCCTGTATATGTGCACATATATCTTGCAAATATACATGCTTTTGCAGTGTCTCAGTAGCTTAATCTGTTAAATGCCTTGTATGCAGTACATTTTGCCACACACAATCCTGGGTTCGAATCCAGTGTTGTGTCACACCTCAAATTATTGTGAAGGCAGCAAGTAATGACTGAGTAATGCAATCTTAATTCCCACAGGTTACTGCTACTTAATTAACTGCTACCCAGTTTTAGGATGAGAATACTACCCCTTTTAGGGTTTAGTTTACTATGCCTCCTCTATATTTCTGTGTTGAGGTTTAAGTCACTTGTTCTCGTGGCTCCTGATGGATTTGATTTTCAGGTGAGCATGTCCATAAATTCAGATTTTGGGATTGGACATGGCGGTGTATGTCCACCTCACCTCTGAGTGGCGCGCAGTATGCGTAATAGAAGTGAGTTTTTTTTTTCGGGCAGCATATGACATATGTTTAAGACCCAGAGATACATCCCAAATGGGGCATTGTACTCAATCATTGGCCTGATTATAGAAGGTCTTCCTAACCACTTTGGCAAATGGAGTGTCAAATGAGAGGTTACTGTCACCCTGGGTCCCTAGGTCCCCTGATTACCTTTCCATACTTAATGGATTACCCCTATATGTGGTATTTTCGGTGTGTATTTTTTCCCAAAGGGAGGTCAAGGTAGGCTGTGTGAACTGCCTTTACTCATCTACACTCTGCTGGGATAGTTATTTCTCCTTTGGGGGGTATTTTGTGTCATTTTGGACTAACTCTGAGCAAGACAAAGGCCTGCAGGTAGAAATACAATGCGCATATCCATATAGCCTGTCACCTACAACTCTGTTATTTGCACTGTTGCATAACAGACATACCTTAAGCACATGCCCCGATTGGACTGTATAGAATACCCTTACCCTGGCTCTGCCATAACAACAGGCCTGACACAGCTGTCACAGTTACACATACAGATTTCTGTCCAAAGTGTTCACACTCCCCCATGTGTTCTAGGCTGCAGCTGAATACACAGCTGCATGTTTTCTGTCCAAAGTGTTCACACTCCCCCATGTGTTCTAGGCTGCAGCTGAATACACAGCTGCATGTAAAGGAAGCTGCTACTGACCTAACATACCTCCCAACCTCATAGAACAAGGGATCCGGACACAGCCATACTTAATGGGGGGGGTAAGGTCCTAGAGATAAAGACATGTTTAAAAGTTTGCCCCTACAAAGATAGTAAGTTGATAGAATAACAGCTATTGAGCGTGCATAGTCTGACAGGTATGAAGTCTGACACACACGTGTCTCTTCCCTTACTGACCTTAGCTAAAAATGATTGCCAGTGCACTGCCAGATGACCACAATGTCTTGGGACACTGACCACACATATTAGGCGAAACTGTGGACATACTTCATAAATCTCTACAGTGGATGGTGTTTGTACCTACCCTCTGTGATGCTGTAGTCTCCACACCTCAGTAATGTCCATCTCAAAATAAGAAAGGGGCCAGGGTCTGCATGAAGGCCTTATATATTGAACTGTGGTGGCATGTCATTGGCTAATAGTGCAATTCAGTTGTTTTGGCTGCAATTAGCAATTCTGAACCACAGATTGGTGCAGAGGCAATTACTTGCTAAATGAGCAGTACCTTAAAAAGGCAGGCAGTTGGTTATAAGGAACAAGTCTGTATGAGACTTAACTCTCACAGAGAGCATATTTTCAAAGGATCACTGGAAGCAAAGTTCAACTAAAAAGTACTGCACTCCACCATGGATGTAACAGATTTCTCCATATAACAGGATGCAGATGGGAGGATGGAGGTATGGGGAATAGGAATTACAGCAGTAAGTCTATCTTAGATCCATGGTAATGACATGTCATTGATCTGCTGTCCTAAACCATGCCTCTCAACTTTCCCTGATTTCAATCGCATCTCACCTCTGTCCCTGTCAATCCCACCTACAATGGTCGGCTGTTGTAGGACAGCTTGTGGATTACACGTAATACATAGTGACAATAAGGGAGGGTGTACACTTCTGTAACGTCAAAGAATGTACTGTAATTCATCTCCTCTCATTCTGTCAATGTCTCACATAAATAGTTCTAACATTGGAAAACTGTCCCTGAATGTCCCTAATGTTCTCTGGCTAAGTCCCTGTTTCTGTTGACATTTGTCCCAGTTTGGTTTAGAGCTATGCCTAACATACTTGTCACCCCCTACAGCAAGAAATCAAGACAAAGCCATAATTAATGGTGGGACAAAGGCCCAAACTCAGCAACAGTGTTTACGTATTGCTTGTACAAAGTAAGTATATGAATAGACTAAACAGATATTTTCTGACATCAGCCATCAATGATTTCTTCAACAGTTTGATTTAACATACGTTCATACTAGGCTATCTGCCCTAGGGCATTTATAAGCCTAGCCAGAGTGTGTTTGGCTTTCGCCACCCATTTTAAATTAATTTTGCTATGCCTTTTTTTGAGGTTAGTATGCTGTGCCTCTGTCTAACAGTGACACAGAAGTGATAGCCGGGGTAAACCTATGATCTCCCATCCACTCATCAAGATTCCTCTTGAAGAGAGTCAATGTGGGACTCTGCCTAACCTGGACTGGGATTTTATTCCAGAGTGAAGGGAGCCTCTGGGTTATGAATCTGTCCCTCCAGCATGTCCTATTTATTTCAGTGCTGAGGTTCAAGTCTCTCGAGCGTGGCTCGATGGGATTTGGATTTTCTGAGGTGCAGCATGTCCATTAATTTCGGGTTGGACATGGCTTTATACGTCAGGCACAGATCGCCTCTGAGCAGGCAGTATGCCACTGAGTAGAGCTGGAGTTTCTTTAACCGGGCAGCATATGACATCTGTTTGAACCCTTTGATCCTCTTGGTGAGGTACTTTTGGGGTCTTTCCAGTTGCTGCAGGTGTCTGGTAAGGTACATCCCAAAGGGTCATTGTACTCAATTATGGGCCTGATGAGGGATGAGTAAAAGGCACGATGACCTCCCTGATCTAGATGTGAATCCCTTCATGATTAGGTGGGCTATATAAAATGTTTTTCTAAGCACTTTGGCCACGTGGTTGTCAAATGAGAGATTGCTATCAACTTGGGTCCCCAGGTCCCTAATGACTTCTTCTGTACTTAATGGATTACCACCTATGTGGTAATTTGTGGGCACTGTTTTTGCCAAAGGGGATGACTATACACTTTTTGTTTAGCTTGAGGCCATGGCTCTGGCACCAGTTGTCTGTTTCTATGAGGCCCTTTTGGAGGATGCTTGTGTCGGCTGGAGAGTTGATTATGGCGCCCAGTTTGCAGTCATCTCGAACTTGGTCAGCCACAGTCCTTCCATGTTGGCCTGTACTGCCGAGAAATATATACCGAACAAGAGAGGTCCCAGGACTGAGCCTTGTGGGATGCCACTTGTAACTGGTTTGGAGTCTGACATGGCACCAGCAATTCTAACCATGTGGGTTCTGTCCTTGAGCCAGTTTGCAACCCATCTAGTGACATGGGCGGCGCAGTGGTGCAGCGGTTAATGCTGTTGCCTCACAGCAAGAGGTTCTCCTTCTCGGCTCTGGTCTGGTGGGGTGTGTGTTGTGTCTTGCTCTCCCTATCGTCTGGTCCGGTTCTCCGGTACCCAGTTCCCTCCACATTCTACATGTCTGGAGCATTTCTCCCTGCCTCTCCTGCTGAAAACTGGAGTGGAACCTAATGGAGTCTTCCCTTCGGACATAGGGGTTTATATTTAAGCTGGTGAGCTTATCTATAATGCCCAGTGGGTATTGTATCGAAGGCTTTGCGAGGTCCAGGTAGGCTGTGTGGACCACCTTCCCTCGTCAATGGCCTTGGTGACTGTTTCAAAGAAATCAACCAGGTTTAAGAGGCAGGATCTGCCCTTAAAGCCAAACTGGGTAGGATCCAGTGTCTGTAGGTCCCCAATATCTTTATTTATGAGGTCCATGATGATCCTTTCTATAGCTTTGCAGACCAAGCTAGTCAGGCTTATGGGGTGATAGTTTCCAGGATCCGTTGAGGCACCACCTTTGTGGAGAGGGACCACTGTTGCTGTCGCCACTCTTTGGGTACATATCCTGTAGTAAGGCTAAGATTGAACAGTAGTTTTATGTTTGGGTTTAGCTCTTCTTGGAGTTCATGTAGGATGCAGCCCGGGACACCATCTGGTCCCATTGATGCTGTGTTTTTGCTTTGGAGAGGCGGCTCTTACCTGAGCATCTGAGATGTCAGGGGCAGCACTCTGTTGGGATAGATATTTGCCCTTTGCTGGGGAGAAGTTTGCACTGAACCTGTCAGCTAGGATGTTGGCAATGTCTGTGGGCTCGGTGTATTTCTTGTCATTTTGGACTAATTCTGAGCATATCTGGGAATTCCCACCCAGGTTCCTAACATAACTAAAGAAAACCTTGTGATTATCCTTAGTGTCCTGTGCAATATTTCTCTCAAAGCTGGCCTTAGACGATTTTATGAGTGTCCATAGTTTTTTGCTAATACTGATCAGAGATGCCTTCCCTTTTTGGGATTTTGCTCTATCATGTAGTAGCTTCCTCCTTCTATTGTATAGTTTGTTTATGGCTAGGGTCCACCAGACAGGACGTCTGCCTTTGGAGGATTGGGTCTTGGTTTTATTTGGGATTGCATGATCCATGCATTCCTGAAGGTGTTCATAGAATGCGTTTATAAAGGATTCTGTGGTCTGGGCCATATTTTCCACAGGCCCCCGGGCCCTGAAGGATTTTGCCTCGGTTTTGAGGTGTGTGCAATTTGCTTTAGAGAAGTTTTTCACTGTGGTTTTCTGGGCAGGGGTGGGGGCAGGATGTGAATATCCAGTGAGATTAGTTTATGGTCTGATCTTACCAGTGAGGGATACACTTCTGGTCTGGAGCATAGTGTCCCCATGTTGGTGATGATCAGGTCCAGTATGTTTTCCCCTCTTGTGGGAGTGGTAACAAGTTGTTCCATAGCATTTGAGTTTATAAATTCTAGGAACCTTTGGGCTAGGGTGTTGGAGCTAGAGTAATGCTCCCAGTCTATGTTTGGGTAGTTGAAGATGCCCAATATAATGGTGTTTGGAGAGACCTTCATATTTTCCAGTATTCTCAGGAAGGCCGAGTGGGGTTCCTGTGTTTGGGAGGGTGGTCTGTAGCAGGCTATAAACTGGAAGGCAGTTTTACCCACAGTTAGTTGCACATGGATAGTCTCTGATGCTTCGTGCTGTGCCACCAACCTGGAGGTGTGGGTATCTTTGACGAATATTGATACTCCCCCTCCTTTTGTGGTTCGGTCCAAGTTTTGGGACCGAAAAGCATGGTATGAGGTATAACCTGGTAGTGCTGGGGTGCTCTCGGGAGCCTTGAACCAGGTTTCTGTTACTGCACAGATATCGATGTTCTCCATGCTAAGGAGAGTTTCGAGTGCATGCATCTTGAGGTTTAGACTTCTGGCGTTGAGTAGCATTACTCTTAGTTTCTTATCCCTTGTGATACCTATAGAGGTGGGTTTGTCTTTTGAGCCTTGCCTAAAAAAGGCACTATGGCGGTAGCAAGAGCCTTTGCCAATATCCAAAAGCCCAGGGTGACAGGTGCAAGCCGTCCCTAGCAGCATCATGGCTTGTCGAGCATGTCATCCCAGGCTGACAGGCATTGGATCCCCTTTGAATGACACCAACACTTAAGCCAATTGTTGAAATTGATCATCTTGTCTTCATATTGTGGCATCATTCTTGGTGAGGGTAAGATGCTACTCAAGGTCAGGGTCATACCGGCCTGGGCTACATGCTCAGAGAGCTCCTCTATGTCTCTTTTCATGTAGTCCAGGGAGGTACATCTCTGGTCATTCACACCAGCATGGACAATGACTAAGTCATATTTGTACTTGCCTTGGAGTGACCTGAGTGCTTGTGTTATGTGGTGGATCCTAGCGCCTGACAGGCAGCTCACCGTGACCTTCTCCTTGTTCAGCCTGGTGAGCAGGACGTCAGTGCGCCTGATGATAGAGTCACCTATTACAAGTGTATCAGGTGTGTTGTTTAGCCTTAAGGGCTGTGATGGTTCAGCACACTGGCTTTGTGAGCTATGTGTTGCACGTGTTTTGTTTTGGGGTAGCGGTTGCTTGGGTGTCTGCTTTGGAGGTCTCTGCTGCTTAGGCAGATTTTTATTTAGAGCCTCCAAGTATGTTTTTGTGTGTTTATGTGTTTGGTTTGTTGTCGTGGTAGGTCTATGTGAGACTGGAATTTTAGTGAGTGTGGTTTCCTTCTCCTCCTGACTGGTTACACCAGTACTGAGTTGAGAGAGCTTAGCCTCCAGTTTGGCTATATGGTTGCATCTCTCACATGTGTTGGAATTTGTTGGGAGGAGGAGAGGGTTGTCTGTGTACATGAGGCAGTTGTAACACTGCCTCAAGATTCCCAGATTCACCAGCTGGACCGAGAGGAGATTGACAACTGACCTTTGGACATGCTAGAATAGTATTGGGAATTCCTTTATAATTGAAAAAAGGGCCAATGGGGAACAAGGTACTCAAGGGAAGTTTGTGAGGGTGTAGTGCTTTTAATTTTTTAGAGATGACTTATATAATTGCTTTAGTGAGCAAGTGCCAGGTAACTTAAATGCAATGTGTTACAGGTAACTTAAATGCAAAAACGACAAACAGTAACTTTCTTTCAAGTGAAACAAGGAAATAAGTACAGTAAGCAATGCAGATATCACTAAGGATCCACAGAAGTGCTGAAAGGCTGCATTTTAGGTGGAATTAGCATTTCAGGGAAATAAACAAACAACAAGCATACAAACAAAGCTAAATTCAGCAGGCCTGGATCTAGTCTATGCTACAGCAAACAAGGTGTACCAATTTCAGTAAGAAACAGTTAGAATATGCAGGCACTATAAGCCTTTAACCAGAAATTCCCTGCTCAGAAGGGCAGAGTCCAGCCTCTCCTCCCACAAGAGTGCAGACTGCAATCCTTCTTAACGTAAAATAACTGGCCTGAAGCCCAAGTGCTTAAACCAGAACTAATACACTTTTAGAATAACAGACACGGAGCTCTCAATCAGCAGTTCCCAACTTAGAAGGATGTAAGATACCTGTCCTGCCACCACAGTGCAGGCCACAAACCTTCCTAATGTAAAACAACTGGTCTGAAACCCAAGTGCTTAATCCAAAAGATTTAGAAATGATAGCTACACTTTAATCAAGTTACTACCAGCAGTAATAAATACAACTGAATACTTTGAAGAATGCCCGGATTCGTGCTCAAGTTATACAAACAAAGCTAGATTCAGCAGGCCTGGATCTAGTCTATGCTACAGCAAACAAGGTGTACCAATTTCAGTAATGAGCAGCTCAAATATGCAGGCACTATAAGCCTTTAACCAGAAATTCCCAGCTCAGAAGGACAGAGTCCAGCCTCTCCTCCCACAAGAGTGCAGAACACAAACCCTCTTAATGTAAAATAACTGGCCTCAAGCCCAAGTGCTTAAACCAGAATTAATACACTTTTAGAATAACAGACACTGAGCCCTCAATCAGCAGTTCCCAACTTAGAAGGATGTAAGCTACCTGTTCTGCCACTACAGTGCAGACCACAAACCTTCTTAATGTAAAACTGGTCTGAAGCCCAGGTGATTAAACTAAAAGGCTTAGAATGAGTTACACCAAGCAGTAATAAATACAACTGAGTACTTTTAAGATGATGCAAAAGCAAAATAAAGTAGGAAAAAACACAAATACAGTAAAAGCAGATACATTTTTTTTGTGGAAAGAGAGAAAGGAAAGAGAGAAAGGAGTAGCAGAAACTAAGCTGATTGGCCTTCTGAAATGCTCTCCCTCTACTGGGTAGAATGAGGTAATGACACTAGACTGGGAGGAGGGTCCCAGATCAAATTTAAACTAGGGGCGGGCAACTGCAAAGCCACCAACTATAAAAACACTATACCAACAGGGAGGGAGGGAAACAAACTGCAGAAATGTTACTCACAGCTGAAAAGCAGCAGTGAGCCTTTAAATTAAAGTTTTAAACAGCTAAAGGAGCCACTAGAAAAAAGAGTTTAACTGCAACAAGTTATCATAAACAAACAACCCAACAGATGCTTAATAAGAGTGGACAATTTCCAGTTAATACCTCACACACAGTGAAACTAGCTAGAAAAAATACACAGTACACAAATTGCTATAAACAACAAAGAAATAAAGAACAAAATAAACAAAAAACAGGATACTTAATGTTATATATTATAGCTCTGAGTTTGCTGAGTGTCCTTCCTTCGATTAGCTCACTGTAAAATGGCAGAACACTCACAACTGATCTTCTTAGGTAACAGAAAGTTGAAACATGAGACAGCTTTTAAGAAAGAAATCTCAAAAGAACCAATGAGGTGCTTAGTCTAAGCTGTAGTCCAGGAGACCTCAGTCAGCCAATGACCTCAAACAATTCTCTCTCACTGAAATGCCTGATGGCTTTGGCTAAAACAAGATGTCCCTGAATTATGTGCTCAGACACACAGCCTCCACAAACACTAGGCCCAAATACAAGCCTGAATATGGAAATGCTACAAATATCCCCACTACTTAGAACAAACTGCAGAAATGTTACTCACAGCTGAAAAGCAGCAGTGAGCCTTTAAATGAAAGTTTTAAACAGCTAAAGGAGCCACTAGAAAAAAGAGTTTAACTGCAACAAGTTATCATAAACAAACAACCCAACAGATGCTTAATAAGAGTGGACAATTTCCAGTTAATACCTCACACACAGTGAAACTAGCTAGAAAAAATACACAGTACACAATGTGCTATAAACAACAAAGAAATAAAGAACAAAATAAACAAAAAAAACAGGATACTTAATGTTATATATTATAGCTCCGAGTTTGCTGAGTGTCCTTCCTTCGATTAGCTCACTGTAAAATGGCAGAACACTCACAACTGAGCTTCTTAGGTAACAGAAAGTTACTATTTGTCTGACAGTGGCTGCATGACATATTAGTGGGAGTTTGATCGTAGGGGACAGACCACAGTAGACTGCAGTGATGGGCATAGGAATATATAGCAGAATCTGTCATGGCACACAGGGACATACCCCAGTATTGCTACTATCTTGGTGATATACACACATGCAGTGTGTTGCCAGACTGTGGGATATGATGTGTGAGGAAGCAGTAGATAGTGCAGGCAATTATGGGTGTGCTGAATCTGTACATAGTGGACATCTATATCTGGTCCTGTAATATGTTCCCCTCTTGTTGTCTTTCAGGAACCATGTACCTCAGGAGAGACACACCCTTCTCAAGTGCAAAGAATGACATTATACTGGATGGCCTGAGACACCACCATCAGATCTTGCTGACAAGTGGTAGGCACAATCAAGAACAGTGGGCAGCATTGTGAGCAGACCTTGTGTGGGCTGTCAAATTGGCCAACAGGCAGTGGCGGCTGGTGACTTCAAATCAAAGGGGGGCTGCAGGAGACAGCTGAATGGGTGGGGTCAATGGGAAGGGGTGTGGCCAACTAGAAAGGGGAGGAGCTATGCTCAAAACCACAAAACCTAACTAAATACACTGCCCTGGGTGCCAATCCATCATTATGAGAGTCCAATCAAGACAAAATGAAGTGCAGAAGAATAAAAATATTTCAATGCACTGGCTGCATGACAGCTTACTTAATATCTAGATGGAAACAAAAAGGTTGTGAGGCATGAAAAAATAAATTACTTTTTAAATACATTAATGGAATGCCAGTCAAAATCAAGTATAAGAAAAACAAGCAGCACTCAACTCAAACCACTTCTTGCACTGCAGTTCTAATTATAATTTATATTCAGCTTTATTAAAGTACCAAGTAACATCCTAAAAGTAGAAAAAAATGTTTCTTATCCAAAAAGACCTGCTGCCTGACAACTATCTACTTGTTTCATAAAATGAAAAGCAAACAAGAAATAAGCTCAAGATACATTGCTTAAAAGGATTACTGTACAGGTTATGGACCACACGATTGGCACTGTTTAGTTTACAGGTAAAGCCTGCAGAGATGATAGAAGTAAATAATGTAATACTGTCCTTTATTACAAATACTATCATATGCATTTCAATTGGCAATTATTTAACAGTATGCTTATTAAAGTTTACTTGCATCTTTATGATCTCAGCAGCTTACCTGATGGTCATAAAAGCATTGCTGCGCTACTTAAACAGCAAGCAATAGGCACTAATAAGCATAAATCAACAGTAAAAAAATAAGACAAAGCCACTCTAGTACTTGTGTCTACCTTGGATGGGGGATACTCTGCACATTTACACTGCATAACTACTCCCTTGCCTTGACACATCCAGAGTCACTACATGGGGAAATATTGCTCTTATAAACTTAGAAAGATAATAGAATAGGTCTTTTGTCACTAATTTGCAAAAAACCCCAACAACTTTAAAAATGAACCAAAGATGTAAAAAATATAAAATAGCCACACATACAGCTGGGAACCTGTCAAAGAAAAGGGACACCCTGAAATAAAAGTAATCTATAACTCTGATTATTACAGTTATTTCTTAATTGTAAACTCTCCATGTTTTTCTCCAAAATTGCTATTTTATGGAGGGATTATTAGTAAACAATGAAACAAAATGCATGCACCAATAATGACAAAACTGCCCAGTTCAGAACATTTCCATCATAAGTCTACTCAAACTTCTACAGTCCACCATTATCAGTAAATATGCACAATTCTATAGTCCACCATTATCAGTAAATATGCACAATTCTACAGTCCACCATTATAAAAGTCATCTAAATAATTCCACATTAAAAAAATCTGTAACAAAATGATAAACTAGTAATATTGCAATAGGAAATGGATGTCAAACTGATAACAGGCTCATTAGTAGTATCTTAACTTTTCAGTATGAGCACTAAACTTCTCTTCCCCTGCAAATGGTGCGTTACCACCATACATTTTACTGCAAGGTCCTGTTAGAAAACAGTCAGAGCAAACATACCACTCGCCAAATTGGCTTAGCACAAAACACCTGGACAAACCCAGTAATGAGGGAATACAGTTTTTTAAATGGTGGTGGGTAGAAATTCAGGGTCCTAACACCTGCATTCAAGGTACAGGGTTCAAGCCTGGTATCTCTACCCACCACCATTTAATTCATTTCTTCTGCAGTTTGCTAAATAAAGTTTATATTCCCTAGTAACTCTGCATTGAAAGCTAACTTTCCTTTTAAGGATATGGCCTTTCTCAGTCTGCCTGCTTAGGCATTGGGACCTTTCACAGCACAATCTGGAGCTATTACTGCGAGATGGCACTTCAGTTAATGTCTCATCAAAGGATGACACGGACGGACTCTTTTCTCCATGCTGTCCTACAGTGTTGGTACTGGGACTACACACACTACACACTTGGCGACCAGCACACCAAGCTCTTCACCTACCCTAGCCAGCCCAGCACACAACACAACTCTTCACCTATAGCGCCCAGCGACTAACTTCTTAGCCTTCACCTACCTAGCCCAGCACACCAACACACAGCTCTTCACCTACTGTGTGACCACAACTCTTCTCTTCACCTACGAACAGCAAGCAAGCCCACGAGCGTTTGATCCAGCAAGCCCAAAATCCAAATACTACCAAAAGCCCGCCGCTGAAAAAAAGTCCAAGGGCAACTCAGTCCTCCTCATCCTCCTGACTGCTGCTTCTTTCTGTCTCAGCTCTCCTCTCTTGCTTGATGCACCCACCGCATATTTCTAAGACACCTTTACAGCATACCTTTGGGTAACCCTTTACCCTGTGTGTGTCCATATCAGGACTGCTGGTAAAGGCAGGTGGGATGTTGTTTTATTTTTCGTTTTACAGATTTTTGTTAGGTGGGAGGGCTACAGTCGGGCAGTCCGATAGGACGAGAAGCCCCCCTGTGTCAATGTAAACCAAGAATTCTACATAAAAATTTTTCCATGAGCAAACTAACACTGGCATTACAGACCTGCGTTTAAACCAAAAAAAATAGTCCACTGGACAAAAAGGTTGAGAGAAAAGCTGCTGAGTAAAGTTGCCACAATGTTAGCCTTCTGTCAAGAACAACATGATTTCAACCAGCTTATAAAGATCCCTGTAGTGTAGTGGTAACACCAAATGTCTCCTAACAGAGTTGCTTAATTTTAAATTAAAAGTTTACTTTTTTAGTTGGCCTGTGGTGTTTGTTTTTTTTATTTTTCAGTTACTTGCTGTTTGTGTTTTTTTGTTTTTGTGGCACATCTACATTCTAATTTTATTTCTCAGTTCTGATTTTGCATACTGGCTTTTACTCCGACAATTAGGTCATATTTTTTAAGGCCAAATTTTCAATGTATGTAAAAGATAACTCCTAAACTACAGATGTCTGTCCTTTAAATTCAAATGAAATAACAAAGATACCAAATTTGTCTTTGCTGTGTCTTTCCTTCGTGGGAGTGCTCTTGTGTTAATGTTTGATTATTAATTTACTATTAAACTTAGTAAAGCTATTCCATGGTGACACGCACCATACATTTCAATCAGTAAATGCACCATACATTCAATCAGTAAAATGCACCATACATTGAAACAAACACACTTACCTGTCCCAACGCATTAGCCTGACTGCTGGTGTTGCAGTCCGCCACGATGCATCATCTCAGGCGGTTTCGTGCACTTTAAGGCACAGACGCCTCGCTCGCGCTTCTATCATGCCAACAGGACAGGACCTATGAGCAGGTCCGACACTAGGCCACAGATATGGTGATTGCTGCACAACAAAGAACAGCTGCTGTTGCCAGGGATCATGCCTCCAGCGGTGGAGGGCCTGCGATGGAACAACCACTGTTGGCCACAGAGGAATTCCTGGTGAACCTAGGAACAACCAACAGCTCCCAGGCATACATTCACACCATACATTATAGAGGCTGGTGCCACAGTGCCCACAGAAGAGGAGCATCCAGGTAAGTTTACTGTGTTCACCAGTGTAATACTGTATCAGTCACTGTGGCAGGCTGTACTACATACCAGTACATGGGTGTCAGGTCTATCTGCAGGGGGGCTGTGTTTTATGCTCACTTGTGCACACATACTCAGAATGTCAGCAATATAGCCATTATCACAGTAGCTACTTGTAGTGTTGCAACATTTGGTGATGCTGACAATACCTCTTCCTCACCTTTTCATAAATCCATCAGCCATAGTCCATGTCCGTGGTCCCGTACCTGGTAAGTGTGATACTGTTTAAGGATCATATATACAAAAGTTAAGGTCTGCCATTTTTCCCTATGTACAACTGTTGTGCTTAGCTAGATTAGGATATTTGTATGTTCCATTCTGGAACAGTTAACTACAGTGCACAGCCTGGGTAATCACAGGTGTGTATTTGTACAAACATTAATACGTTTGCACTTAGTTATGCATGACTATGCAGCCTGCTATACATTAAGCAATTACTCCAAGATGCCTTTTCAAACACAACAGGAAGATACCTGAGGCAGTGATACTACTACCGGCATATCATTCTCAATATAGGTGTACTGGATTTTATGTGTAGTTCTATCACATACACTGTCATATTGCATTACCTTACAGATGTATTGTACTGGCAAAGTTAACTGGATGTAGCTGAAGTGCACATTATAATGGGCCTGACTTGTCTGTGTATATTGTTGTGAGTTTGTACGTTGTGCATGGTAGCAGAGATGAGAAGATGTGGGATTTGTAATGCAATTGTGGATCCTCATCTCTATAAGTCTGTGTGGATTACCATACATAATAGTGCAGATAGTAATGTACTGCTGTTGTCTTGCTTCTCACAGGTGACCGGGTGGTTGGAGTCTGTCCCTCTCATAATCTAATGTCAGTGTCTCATCGGACGCTGATGACGATGGTGGCCATAGTGAGGCACAGCTGGGATTGTTGGTGGCTGAATCTGTCCCAGAGGTTGACATCCCACTTCTGCCCCCATTGTCACTACACACAGTCAGTATGCCCACACATACCCAGTCCTCAGAGGCCACAGATATTGGATGGTCAGAGGGTGGCAACATTGAACAGGACAGTGAGGCAACTTTGGCATCAGTTAGTGTAGACACTGGCCATAGCCAGACAGCTGTCAAGTTCCCCACACAGGCGGACTGAAGGGGTGCTCATAGGAGGACTGCTGTCCATCTACCACCTGTTGCAGGTGTCACATCATGGGTCACTCACCACATGTTTCTGGCCTTCATGGAGGCACAGACACATTCTGAATGCAACACCAGATGGATGCAGCACAGTCTGACATCTGTGACTGCCACCACTGCATGCGGGACACCCTGGATTGGCTCACTGACACAGTGGATAGACAGTGGGCTGAGACACTGTTAGTCTTTGACCACACATTGTCTTTGCTGGAGTATCTGGTTGGAACTGGGCAGTGGACACAGGTCAGCAACATCATCTGCTGGGAGTCCACATGGCCATGCACACTCATGCTCCTGTAGTGGCAGTACCTCCAGCGCTACAGAGGGAAGTGTGCTGTCCACACCACGATGTGGCAGGCCACGGGCATGTGGCCCTGGCAGGTCTCGTAGGAAAACGGGCCCAGCATACAGCAGTCACCATCGGGTACTAGCAACACATCTGACCCTGGGCATGGTGCTGCCAGTGCTACTCCTGGCAGAGCCAGTTCCCATGTTCATGGCTGGAGATGATGAACTGTCCATTTTACCATGTACGGTCCATAGCTGTCCAATATACACACATGTAGGGCTAGCACTGGACTTGACTGTGTACACACACACACACACACACACACACACACACTCAAACACTCTGTCACATGCAGGTCACCAACAGACACACACCGTACCTTTACATGGCCCATCTAATCCACCTCTCTTCCTGACTCGCACACATGCTGTCAACTGTTTAGCACAGCCTAGTCCTCTGGCACCCTCACACCACACACTGTGCATGTGATGATACCTGTGCCACATCCCTGCCATCGATGCAGGGAAATGCAAATATGTGTCTGATGCACAGGATGACTATATCATTTTACATGTATTTGTGTAGTGCAGTATTGTTTTGCCATGGCACTTGTTGTGGGCCACGACAGGTACCGTATGCTGGAATTTGTCATTACTACACATCAAACTTTGTCCATCTTTGTTGAATGATATTAGACTGGTGGTAGTGCTACAGAATGACAGTTGTGTCAAGGACCTATGTATATTTCTGTTCTAGGAGTTTGAGGGGTTAAACAATGGACACATGGTTGCAACATAGTGGCACAGGATGGCATGGCAGCACAGCAGAAATATGATGTCAGCAAGGTAAGGCAATATATGTGCAGTGCTCCTTAGGTGCATATGTGTATAACAGTGTATAGGGGCAATAGAAGCAGACAGCGTAATCATGCATTCATACCTTTGTGACAAGGTCTACTACCCTTGATATGTGTCAGCTGGGCTTTTTGAATGTACAAATCTAAGGTGGTGGACATCATTTATGCTTATGTGAAGGAGGGCAATTTAGAGCCCAGCAGCTATTCACATGCCCATAAAATGCATAACCATTGCACTAAGATAGCCCATATGAGCACATCTGTAGTGCTGAAAGGGGATATATTTATGCACAAACACACACACACACACACACACACACACACACACACACACACACATACACACATACACACAGAGCTGATGTAAGATTAGAACCCCTACTTATCTAGTAGTACACAATATATATTGCAGTACTTATTGCATATCTGATATTAGACTGTCAGCCATCACCTTTAAGGTGGATGACATCAGCAGGCCTTGTAAAGGAGGCCAATGTAGAGGGCAGCAGCTAGTCACAGCACCTTAAAATGCATAACCATTGCACAAAGCTAGGCCAGATGGGTGTGTCTGTAGTGCTGCAATGGGATATATTTGCTTGCACTTACACACACACACCCACTGGATGATGTGAGATTAGAACCCCTACTTATCTAGTACCACACATTATAGCTTGCAGTACTTACACACACACACACACACACACACACACACACACACACACACACACACACATTAGATGTGAGATTAGAACCCCTACCTATCTAGTAGCACACACTCTATAGCTTACAGTACTTATCCACACACACACACGTAGGATGATGTAAGATTACAATCCCTACCTATTTATTACTACACACTATAGCTTGCAGTACTTATTGCATGCATCACAGAGTTCATCTGATATCAGCAGGCCTTGTAAAAGAGGCTAATGTAGAGGCCAGCAGCTAGTCACAGGGCCATACAATGCATAACCATTGCACAGAGAGAGGCCAGATGAACATGTCTGTAGTGCTGCAAGGGGATATATTTGCACTCACACATACACACATGTTGGATGATGTGAGATTAGATCCCCTGCCTATCTAGTAGTACACACTATAGCTTGCAGTACTTATGACATATGTCAGGGGGTTTATCTGATATTAGACTGTCAGTCAGCACCCTTAAGGTGGATGACATCAGCAGGCCTTGTAAAGGAAGCCAATGTAGAGGCCAGCAGGTAGTCACAGGGCCTTATAATGCATAATCATTGCAGAGAGATAGGCCAGATGGGCATGTCTTTAGTGCTGCATGAAGATATATTTAAACACACACACACACACACACACACACAGTTGGCTGATGCAAGATTAGAACCCATACCTATCTACTATTACACACTATAGCTCACAGTACTTATCACACCTGCCACAAGTTATGTCTGTTGTATATGTGGATGCAGGTACAGTACTTGTGGAGAACACAAAGTGGCCTTGTGTTAGCATGTATGGCCTACAGAATGATACTGCTTGGTACTGTTATGGAATCTAGTGTCCTATGAGTGGGATACCTGTTAATATCCCTGCTATGCATGTACAGTTACCAGTATGGCCATATGTGGCTATTTGTAGTTTGATAGGTGGACATGTGGCCAGGGACAATATGGCTTGTCCAAGGCATGTGCTGCAAACATTGTACATTACACCACCTGCTCACCTGCATCTGTCTACAGGGTGACATTCTGGAGGTACAGGGGTCTGTGGGTGAGTGGATTATGTACTGTTGCAGTTTTGGTCTGGTTCCATCAGGCAACTGGTAAATTCAGATAACCCCAGCATGTGGGGACATTCATACACCCCCCACACACACAAGGCTAGGGCATACTGGGCATGCCTAAGTCTACCTACAGGACTACCCTGGGTTCATATACAGATTTTTATATATATATATATATATATATATATATATATATATATATATATATATATATAAATCTGTATAACAGAGATGTCTCCTCAACTGTTGCTGTGTGTGTACGTTATGTAAATGTGTTATGTGGATATATCTGGAGAGTTTATGTACCATAGTACTTTATATAGCTATATGTATATCTTGTTATCATATATATGTGCCACATACTGATAGGTACACTAAACATGCATGAGGGGATAGGGAGAGACAGATATGTATATGTAGTTGTCTGTATGTACAGACATATTTCCACATAGCCGGTCTTTGGGTGGAACAGGCAACAGACTTGGGCTCAAGTTAGCCAAGTGTAGGAGCATGCCCAGTGTGACTGTCAGCACTTACAAGGTGAATCCAGGCCAGAGCTACCTGTACTCTAGTCTGGGATTTTGTGTGCTCCAGACCATTGGCTGCTACACCTGTTTCTGTAGAACAGCACTTCCCTGATATTGTCCAAGGCATTCCCCAGCTGTTTGCTGTACTTAATATGTGACTCATGCCTCTCAACTGTACACATTTTCACAGAATGTCCAGATTTTTGACTCATTTTTGGTCCATTTTTCATAACATTGTGGTTTTCTGGCAATTTCATGGTAAATCATTAAAGACTGAAGTTAAAAAAATAATGACAGACATTTGAGTTTCAGACTCCATGTATATCAGGAGATTCATCCTAATGCAAAACCTGTTACTCTTATCAGTTTTCTACATTTGTAAGAGCAATATTTAAAACGTGTCCCTATTTGTGGGCATTTGTCCTACTTTTATTCATGGTTTTGTCCAGATTTCTTGATTTAAGAGGTTGAGAGGTATGATGTGACTGGGGTACATGATGTAACACCACACACAGGGTGACAGTCTGCATACCTCTCATTGTACATGTTTTTGCAGAATGTCCAGCATTCTGCCCCATATGTCTGCTCTGTCCCTCATACAGTTGTGGAAAAATATACTGTAAAATGCAGTCACTGATTTGTTGTTAACTAATGACACACTTAAGTGACGGCCTTTACAGCCTGCAGCTAATCTGACCTATTGCAACCAGCTGTTATACTAGCTACCTTCTAGGTTACTCACAGCATGTGTAATGTCTGTTTGTAGTTTTGGCCCTTTGTCCCCCCATTATCTCTGGCTTTGTCCCGCTTTCTTGCAGCAACAGATTGAGGGATTATGACAGTCCGTGGGAATACCACCATATGAATAACACACATAAAAGATGTAGATGCTGCCAGATTCAAAACATCAACATCAATGTCCCTAGCCCAGTGAGCCACACCAGCTGCCAAACAGTGTAGCATACAGACATACATTGTCACCCCTGCATTACTTGAGAAATACAATGTGTGGCCAGGCTCTATGTCACAACCCTGAAATTGTCCAGTCTGCTAGTATATCATTGCAGACTTACTGTTACAGAAGTTGTATAGGAACATTGATGTGTTGGGGGTGGAGAATAACCAGCTCATGCTCTGCTGGCATAGACAGTTGTGCGACTGTCCTGTGACCCCACTGTTTGGCATCTACTTCGAATAATGTAGTGGAGCTCCCAGCCATATGGCCTAGTGAACATTATGAGGCATATACTATTGGACAAGTGCCTGCTGTCCCAAGTGGCTGTTAGATCTCTAAGTAGCCCAGTAGCCCACTATATTCCTTTGCATACATGCGACAGGTCCAAATATATGCTACCATATTCTAGTACCCTTTACAAGTGGTGTACAGGAGAATGACTCTGTAGTTTGGGGCTGACTCTGTCTGATGCATGCAGTACACAGTCAATACATGGTTAGGTACAGGCTGTGTGGGCTGGCTGGCATCATTTTTACCATATGTATGTGAGTCAGAGTAAGGTGTCAGTCCCTAGGACCCTAGGTTGTCAGTGCATGTGTTATGCACTGCCTCTTGGCCAAGGCTAGGGCATACTGGGCATGCCTAAGTCTACCTACAGGGACGACCTCAGGGGTTCCTCCTCTGAGTCCCCCTGTGGGTGTGGCTATAGGGACCTAGGCACTGGTGGGGGGCTGTGTATCTCTTTCCTTTGCTGATCCTTCTGCAGCTGTTTCCGCAGGATCGTATTGTGTAGCATGGCACATACTTTGAACATCTGTGCACATGTGGCTAGACAGTACTGCAGGGCTCCATTGGATACATCAAGGCACAGGAACCATGACTTCAGCTGCCCAAACACATGCTCTATGATGCTCCTAGTTTTTGCGTGTGCCTCATTAAGGCATTCTTCAGTGGGTGTGTGTTTTTCTGATGGGTGTCATCATCCACAGTTCCAGTACATAGCCAGCATCCCCCAGTAAATGGCCATACAGGATGTCCCCCCAGCAAACATCTGGTGCAGCTGTGATGCATGCCAGATATGGGAGTCATGATAACTGCAGGGCTGCCAGCACACACATTTATGATAATGCCCTGGGCATTGCACATGACCTGTCAGTTGATGGAGCGATACTCCTTGCGGATGACATAGATTCTACCCTCCGCACCAGGTGGTGCCTTGTACATGAGTGAAATCTATGGTACCCAGTACTTCTGGGTAGTGTGCTACATGGTAAAAGAGTTGCATGCTGCTGACCCTCTCCTCAGGGGTTGCAGTAAATAAATGTGCTCACTGGCATGTGGTAGCATGGCATCTAGGAACTGGAGAAGTACTCTGGATGTTGATGCCTGTGAGACCCCCATCATGTCCCCAGTTGGTCTTATCTGTAGCTAGTATCCTAAGGGCTACACATACCTTTGTTTCCACTGGGATGGGTTTCCCTCTTTTGGCTCTGGGTCTGAGGTGAGGGCAGCACAGCTCAGTGAGTTCTTGTAGTATGTCCCTGTCCACCCTGTAGTGCTCTACTATTCTATGTAGCTCCTGGAAGGTTACCCTAGGTCTGAACACTCTTCTCCTTCTCAATCTAGGCCTATTGTCAGCAGCAGAGGCAGCACTGACCTCAGTATTTAGCACATACAGATGTAGCAGACCTACAGCAGCCCCTAGCATTCCTTTAGTTAAAAATCCCAAGTTAGTACTCCACTGGTGCAGAGTATTGGGGTGAAATCAGATTGTATGGCATATGCAAAATTTATAGTGCTCTGCTGTAGGTGCAGCCTGTGTGATTGGCTACCTATGATGCATTCCACCTGCCAAGTATATCACTAAGGACTGTTAATGGCCCTAGTTTAAGTGAAATAGGGGTCATCAGAAATTAGTATATCACTGGCTTTCTCAGCTACTTTTTTTTTTGACAATCTTCCTCACTCAGCACTGTGGTGCACCGCTCAAACCCATGCCGCAAAGACAAACAATGTTCAGCAGTCACCAGACACACCCCCATGGAAGGTCATGCTCAGCACGGCGGCGTGTCACACAAACACAATAAAACATGCGCCCCGGAGGAAAACAAAGCTTAGCTACCACTGTACACACTCCCCAGCTCAGCAGAGCGCTATACCATGCAAACAGGGCCGCTGAGCTCAACTGAGCTTACAAGCCTTCAGACACCCCCCCCATTTGATGTCAGCTACTTATTCTGTGGACACCAACATGGTTCTGTGCCTACACAGATAGGATCTATGGACATGGATACCCATTTGTGCTATTCAGTAACCCCAGCTCATTTGCAGAGAGATCCATGCACACAACCTGGAAACTACACAGTTCCAGGCCCTGCCTCATTAGCAACCACAGCAGTGTACCATTCTACATAATCCACGCAGGGTCTTATAATGTATTACTATCACATACTACTAATTTTCATTTTTACACTTAATTTTTTTCATAATAGTATGTTTGTGCACTGCAGTGTGCCACTCCAACATGCCTAGATTATTAAAAATAAAATTATTTTAAATTATTTTCCATACGGTTTTGGTCACACAGTGTCTACTATACTATTTCTGCCAATCTAAGAGCAACTGCAGAATGTTAAACAGAAAATAAGGGATTACCTCAATAATATGCATGAGTTTATAAAGATTGCTGTAAAGCAACTGTTTTTTGTTTTATAATAATTCTAGAGCACAAAAACGTTTAGAACAATGATTCAGGCAACACAAAGTGGAAAGGGCTGTCACCAAGCTTAGGCAGCCTAGAACAAGAGATTTTGTAGAAATACTAGAAATATTTTAGAAATTTTATGAAAGTTTGTATAAAGTACAGAAATATGGAAATCAAGAAAAGGTACAAATGGAGATGTTTATGGAAGAATTAAATATGCCAAGGTTAGAGGTAGACAGGGTAAATTACTAACAGGATAGGAAGAGATTAGATAAAAATGGCTATGCATAACAAATCTACAGGAAAGTCCCCAGGAATGTATGGTATTCCTGTGAAAGTTTAGATGCTAGGAGGGAAAAATCGGATAAAGATCTGGAATGTTTTGTTTAACAGTATTTGAAGAGAAGGAGAAGTACCAATATCCTGGAAGACAGCAGTGGCAGCTGTAATACATAAAGATGGTAAAGATCCATTGGAGCCAGATTCATACAGGCCCATTTCAATACTAAACCACAATTATAAAGTGATTATCTCTATAACGGCTAAAATAATGGCAAAAGTGATACCAAAATTGATAAACATGGATAAGTTTGGTTTTGTGGGGAGGAGGCAAACATTTAACAATATTAACAGAACACTGATGACCCAGAAGGAGCAGAATGTGAGAAAATAAGACTGGTACAGAGAAAGCATTTGACAGTAGACTGGGACTTCATGAGCAGGACAATGGAAGCATTTCCTTTCCCGGATACAATTAGAAGGTTGATTAGGAGTATATATGAGGGATCGGAGGTGAAAATTAAAGTGAGTGGGGTTCTCTCTGATAACTTCTGCTTGAGTACAGGAACCACACAAGGTTGTCTGCTTCCCCTTTTTTTGTTTGCATTATATTTAGAGCCATTGGCAAATAAAGTAAGGGACTCAGAAATTTAAGGATATAATTGGTATGGTAGTCATGAAAAGCAGGCTCTATTCACAGATGACAAAACCAGAAAGGGACATTAAAGTGTTGTGGAACATTTTAAAACAGTTTCAAATCTTCTTGGGATACAAAATTAATGAAGCTAAAACAAAGGCAATAACTGTAAATTATTTACCACACTCAAACTGGTCCAACAATATTCATATTTATGGGGACAGGATAAAATGAAGTATTTAGGAGTATGGATTAGAACTGTGGCAGCTAAAGACATGTGTGAAGAGACTAAACAGAAGATAATACAAAAATTGTGAAATTGGAAGTTTTGTTATATAGATACTAAGATACAAGTAATTAAAAAGTTTGTCTTATACACAGGTCAGGCATATTGTATCAGCCACAAAAGAAGCTGTGGATAGCAATTAAAGAAATGAAGGATTTTATCTGGGAAGGAACACAGCAAGGGTCAAATGGGATAAGCTGATTCTCCCAACAGAACAAGGCAGACTAGAATTATCCAATTTGAGGGTGTATTTTAGAGCAACACAGTTAAGGCTCTTATACATAGCACAAGCAGAAAACTATAATTCAAAGTGGAAAGGAATGATGATGATACGGGGGGGGGGGAGAGCTCAAGAAATAAGGAGAGATTACGATTTTGGATGCTGACTCTTAGGAAGCATTCTAAGAACTAAATCAGCATGAGAATGGAGAAAGGTACTGGGGGCAAATAACTAGAAAGGTAATATAGAATGAAAAGAAGCCAAGAATTTATTTGGACTGCAGATTAGAGATAGGGAATGCAATTGCTAAAGGACTGATATCAGAGTATAAGCAAACAGAAATAAATAGGGGGGTCCTAAATGAAAGACCAGCACTGGTGGAGTTTTTAATAGAATCTAGAACAAAAGCAGCCATTAAAAAATTAATAATTAGTAGATCACGTAAAATATTGCATGATAATTATCAGAATTGATCAGAGGAGCTTAGAAAGGATTGGGAAGAAAGACTAGATAAGCAATTCACAAAGAGACAATGGGGGATATATGTATATTTCCCAAACATGCAACAAAGTCTAGGAGATTTAGAACCTTTGCCTGAAGTGTTTGCATAGGTATTTTTATACCCCAAGCAGACTCCAAAAATGTTTTCCTCAGGTGGATAGCAAATGTTAAGAGGTGTGATGGGCAAGTAAGAGTTGGCGGGAACATATTTTTTTGGGAGTGTAATGAGCTGGCAGACTTTAGGGATTCCCTGCGGACTGTTCTGTCGGAGATGCTTGGTGAATGGATTGGATTGACTGGGAGATGATTTTTTTGAACTATGATATGATGCAGAATCGGAATTGCCTAGACATAGTAAAGCCTTGCTGAGTCTAATTATTATGGCTGCCAAAAAAGCAATTACTAGAAAATGGAAATCAAAGTTTACACCAACTTTACTAGAAGTAGTGAATATATTAACAGAGATAAAACAACTGGAATTGGGATCTTTAGAAAAGGGAAGGAGAAAACTACATAGAAAAAAATGGGAATTTGGGAACAATATATGCAGAGAAGGAATGAGGTTTAAGTGGCAGGCATTGAATGAGCCATATAATGCTTAACTGACTGACTGGATATGTTTATTGTTTCAATGCTGCCTGTGATGTATAATGTTTGCAACAAAAGTGGTGTCAATCTTGTTTGTTTTTCATTTATATATATGAAAGATTGCCTATGTCATATGTGATAATTTAATAAAGATGCTTATTGAAAAAAAAAAAAAAAGAAATGAAGGGATACACGATGTTGTCACTGGCAATGTACAGTTGTGCAAGTAAATTTACTGTTACAGTATATGTTCGAATGATCACTGCTGGTGTAGCCTAAGCTAGATAGGTTATGTCCTGTCAAAGATGTAACAGATGGCCACCTTCAAAGCTTCAGAGCACTTTCTATCTGCCCAAACCATTAGTTAGCTCAAGCTGAGATGACTAAAAGTCAGGTTTGGATATCAAGGTCTTCAGAACTTTTATGCCAACAGAGAGAGAGAGAGAGGAAGGGAGGGAGAAAGGTTAAAGTCCTGAGAAAGACAATGCTAGGGGAATAATAAATGTCCACACCTTATCATAAAAACATACAAAAATAAAGGCGGATGGAGAGAGGGAGCGGCTACCATAGCAGTGATTACTCAAACATCTACTGCTACGGTAAGTTCACTTATAAAACTGTAATATGTTCTTTATTTGGCCACTGATACAGTAGTCTATGCAGGAGCCCCTGCAGAACAGTCCTAGCAAAGCCTGTTCAAAACCTGAAAGAAAGAATCTAATTTATAGTGCTTTGTAAAATTATTTACCAAGGACCAAGCTGCTCCTTGTACAATACCTCTAGAATCCAACCCTTTCCAAAAAGCCACAGATGAAGCTGAGGCCCTGGTAGAATACGTTTTTGACCCTGCCTGCAACAGTTGTAAACAAAGTAAGAGTATAAGACACACATTTTGGGATCAGTCTGTTTTGAGACTCATCCTTTTTCTTACCTTCACGTGAAATAGACACCTGATCAGAAGTAATAGGGTTAGGATTAGGGGTTAAGGATTCTGTCAAGATACATCTGAATTATCAGGGAATTATCAGGAGATATCCAAGGTATGAATTTTCCTTTCTCCCTCACTTGTAGGCTCTACAAAGAAGACAGGAAAATGGGTGGCTTGGCTTAAAATAAACTCAGATACCACTTTAGGAATAAAAGCAGGATTAGTTCTAAAAGAAACCCTATCTTTACGAAAAGTGAGATAAAGCTGACCTACCATAAAAGCTTGCAACTTAGGCACTCTTCTTGCCGAGGTCTGAGCAATAAGTAGGAATGTTTCCCATGTCAAGAACTTAAAGTCAGCCTGATGTGATGGTTCAAATGGAAACAAAGTTAGTTTTCTAACACAAAATTAAGATCCCAAGGAGGAACCACCTGTTTTCTAAATGCATCTTATGTAACACCCCTTTCAAAAACATTTTCACATGAGTGCGCATTGAAAGAGTGAGATCCAGGCAGACATGCTAAAATGGCTGACAAATGAAACTTTATAGAGGAGTAAGTCAGGCCATGACAGTAACTCACACACACAATGTAGAATCAGAGTAACACTAGCTCTGAATGGGTGGTGCCTCTTTTGTTGGCACCAACTAGAAAACATTTTGCATTTGCTAATATACGATTTTCTAGCAGCAGGTTTAATTGCCTCCATTAGTACCTGCTGCACATGTAAAAAAAAAAAAAAAAGAGGTGCCTAAAAGGTATTAAAATGTTATCATCCAGTCAGCCAGCTGCAATTGTTTGGGGTCAGGCTGTATCAAATATCTCTGGTTTTGTACAAGTAAATCCAGTCTGTGAGGAAGCTTGTGGTAATTTTCCATTGTCATTTCCAGAAGGGAGAAGTGTCATTGCCTAGGTCAGAAGGAAGTCACCACAATGTTGTTGGGAAATTCCTTCTGAATCTTCAGAATGACCAGAGACATTAGTGGGAAAGTGTGGAAAAGCATACAGGAACATTCTTGTCCAAGGAAAATAAAAGGCATTTGTCTTCCAGGCCTTCTTGGATGGAGTCCTGGAGCAGTCAATTAATTGCTGGAGAGGAGACAAAAAGATCTACTTGAAGTCCTCCCAACAGATGGATCAAATCTTGGAAGGCCCTCTGATTCTTTTCCATTCACGAGGGTCTGTTCTATTCCTGCTCATCTTGTCTGTCACACAATTTTGCTCTGATGGAATGTAAGATGCCTGTAGACTGAAACTGTGCTGAAAAGCTATATCCAAGGCTACTATGGCTAGTCTGCACACAGGGTAAGATTTGTCTCCTTCTTGCTAGTTTATGTACCAATCACCGTGGTACTGATTATAAACACTTGTAGAGGTCCAAGGGACCCTAAATGGTTTAAAGAGTTGATATCATTCATGAGACTTAGTATCTCTTTTACAATGATGAGTTTTTGGTCTGTCTTTTTCATTATAAAGGCCCTGCACTTTCCATTGATACTGCTCCCCAGGCAAAGTCTGAAGTGCCTGTTGGCGACTGACTGTGCCGTAACAGGTAACAAGAAAGGCAGACCCAGATTTTGAGAGATTTGGTGTCTCCAGCACATAATCTCCCTTTTTACAAATCCTAAAATTGTAATTTGAAATGTCAAGGGATGTCGAAGATGGAACCATTAAACATTTTAGGTACCATTTTAACTTTCTCTTGTAGAGTCTTGCAAGAGGTGTCATGAGTATCACAGATGCCATGAGACCCAGAATCCTACTTCCTTGCTGTGACAGAATTCATAGATCTAAATAAATACACATTTATTTTTCCTGTTGAAGAAAAGCTCTTTGAAATGAGGTGTTCACCATATACCTCCAGAAAAACAATCTTGTGAGAAGTCAAAAAAAGACTTCTAAATGTTCTCTTGGAATCTCAGCCAGTGCAGGAGATTCCTTACCCAAGTGAAAGATTCCTGACAATTTGAAAAAAGACTCCACAAAGATAAACAAGTTGTCTAAATAAATAAAAAACAGCAGTCTGCAGTAGGCTATCACAGGAGCTAGACTAGACACTTTGTGAACACCCTTAGAGCAGCAGATATCCAAAGGGTAAGGCAGAGTACTGATAATGTGCTCCAGACACACAAAACCTTAATAACAACCTGAAACCTGGCACTATAGGGATACGACAATACACATTATTTGAACCTAAGGTCACTAAGAAACCCAAATGGGGAATAAACAGTAACCAGTTGTGGAGTGACAGCATTTTGAACTTTGTCTATCAGAAACTGGTTCAGAAAGGAAAGCTCCACAACTGGTGTCTAAGAAGCTTTTTCTTTGGCACCAGAAGCATCCTTGAATAAAATCCTTATAACTGAGAAACATGAAGAGCTTCTCTCACCGCCTCAGCAAGTGTATACTGGATAACAGGATGAAAAGACAAATTTGGTCTGGTGGATGACAAAGAATCCTCTGAAAAGGAGGGAATGGCTCTCACCCATCTGTAGCTTCGATGGATCACTATCAGAACCCATCTGTCTGAAACAATCTATTGCTAGAGAGAAATGGAGGTTTACACTTTCTGGAAGGATTAGTGGACTGTCGGGGGGGGGGGTCTCTAATGTAGTCATTCAGACTTATTAAACTAATCTTTGTTTTGTGAGGCTCTTGCTTACTTTTTGGAATCCCCTGCCATTGCTTTTTAAATGTCTGATAACCAGCAGATTAACAGCATTGTTTAATTTTGCTTTTTATTGAAATCAGACAAGGGAAAGTAGAGTCCCTTGGTAAGCTTGGAGATGGAGGGTTGAAAAATCTGAGAAATCCCTTGAATCAGCTTTCCCTTATTATACTTTTGAATGACCTCTGTAAAAAAGTGGTAAACAAAAAAAAAGTTCTCTACCCAAGAAAAATTCAAAATGTCATTGTTGACTTTTTCAGGGGCGTTCTGTGAACTCAGCCAGGCAATTCTCAAGTTCCAGTAGCATCAACAGAATCATACATTTTAAACAGGGATAGTGACATGAAAAACAGTTGAAACCAAATGACACAAAGCCGATTTCTCCTCATAAGAGGAAATTGATGGCAAAATATTCCCAATATTCTCACATACGACCCCTCTTCATTTATTTAGAAAAACATTTTAAACCTTTAGTAGAAGCTGTAAACACAGTGGTTAGACACACAACAATTTTTAGAGACCTACGCTAACTATGTGTTCTCAGATGAAGGAATTGACAACAATTTACTAGTCGCACTTGATGTTGTTTCATTGTTCACATCTATACCTAACAATACAGGCATGGATTATGTGAGGTTATTGTTGATAGAGGAAGGAGTCCCTAGGGATTTCATTATGAGACATATGTTATTACTTGACATAGTATTAAGTAATAATATCTTTATGTATGATGCAAAGTATTTCCTACAAACTAAGGGGGTAGCAATGGGCACCCCATGTGACAACTCATATGCCAACTTAGTGTTGGCATATTGGGAAAGGACATATGTGATGAGTGGAACAGACTTCAGTGAGTATATTAAATACTATAGAAGATTTGTGGATGACATCTTCCTTGGATGGAAAGGAACGAGAGAACAATTAGATGATTTAGTCCAATATATAAATGGAACGACAGATTTTTTATCTTTTGAATGTAGTAGTTCCTATACAAAGTTACAATTTCTTGATGTACAATTGACTAGAAATGAAGATGGTATACATACAGACATGTTTAGGAAACAATGTTGGAGAAACAATCAATTATATCGTAGCAGCATGCACCCATCCTATATATATCCTAATATAATGAAGGGCCAGGATCTCAGGGTATCAAGACTTACAAGTCATGATGACTCAGTCTAAGGATATTGATTGACAATTTAAACAACGTGGCTACAAGATCAATGAGATAGAGAAGGATATGAGTGGTAATGAAACATTAAGGAGAAAAAAAAGGGAAAACATTTTTTCATAGGAATTATGATACAATAGCCAATGGATTAAATAATGAGCAACAGAAATTAGGAAATAGTATTGGACTTAGAGTAACAATTCCTTTTACCAAAAGGAATGTCAAGGTAAAAGAAATAATAGATTAAAAACTGGAGACTATTGAGTGTAGATGAGAGTATTTCAACAATAGTAGGGACTAGACCAAGATACACTTACAGGAATACCAAATCCCTAAACAGACTGTTATGTTATGAGGATGGTAGAACCCAGAAATACACAAGGGACATTTGCTTGCAGAGGTTGCAATCAATGCCCATATACGGCAGGTGACAACAGATTTGTTCATCCTGATACTGGACAAGAATACATCTTTAAACAGTATGCTGATTGTAAGACAAGGGACCTGGTATACCTGGCACAATGCCAGGTATGTAGATAGTTCTATGTAGGTAAAACAAACAGGACCCTCAGGGAAAGAGTAAGGGAACATATACATGCCATCAATAAGGAAAATGACAAAAATGCATTGGCGAGGCATGTGTTGACTCATGGTAGTATACATAAGTTCAGGTTTAGAGCACTAGAGGTGATTAAAAAAAAGGGTAGGTTAGGGAATATTAAGAACTATACAGAAGGGCAAGAAAATAAATGGATTATATGCCTCTAAGCTCACAAATTGAGTGGTTTGAATGACAGGATGACACTGAAACCATTTTTTATTGGCTAGACCCTATGCACACTAGGTATTTAATTCTGTTAGATTCACACAAAGGAATTGCCAACATATATACAACCCCCCTCCCCCTTTCTAATAAGAGGTTTTAAAAGTAAAATTTCTCTTTATATAAGTTTCTTTTTATATTTACACACACACACATATATATATATATATATATATATATATATGGATCACCTTTAAAACCTCGAAATCGCATTCACCGCACACACACAACCAACACCAAAGGGGCCGACAAACAAAACAACACAAACATTACAGCAACACCAACACAACAGTACACAACACTACACATAACATATGCTAACCCCAACCCCAAACCCCTACCCTAAAGACACTACACTACACTACACTTCCACTAACCTACCCTAACCCTAACACCCCCCCACCTCACTTAACCACCATCCGACACTCCGCACACTCACCCCCACACCTTACCCTACCCTAACTCCCACACTAACTCCTAAAACCTACCCCCCCCTAAACCCACCCCCACTACTACACCCTAACCCCCTCTACTCCTCCCTCACCCCAACTCAACCACCCTCCCCCACCCCCAACCTAACTCACCTCACCACTCCCTAACCCCTAACCCCACCCCCCCCTCACCTTCCCCTACCCCCCCCACACTTACCTGTCCGCTCCTCAACACTTACTTCTCCGCCCTCGATTCATCACGGTACTCGATCTCACCGGAGCGGTCACCTGCGTGTCTCATCTGTCGGTCATCTGGCATCTATCATGAGCCATATATATATATATATATATAATAATTGTCGTAGGTCTAACGGTATATATATATATATATATATATATATATATTAAATTGATGTATTTTATATGTTTTATGTAAACGTATATGACTTTGAATGTGATGTCACTTTTGATTTTATTTAGTGATTGGCTATTGACATTTGATGTTACTATTTAAGTTTGTCAGTTGATGTTAGATGCTTGAAAGTCTGATGAAGTGTTTTTAACGTGAAAGCGCTTGTTTTTATCTAGATCTATTAAATTGTTAGTGTGCTTGAATATCTGCTGTGGTGCTGCTTTGTGTGCTTTTTGGAAATGTCAAGCTTAACCATATGAGCCTGACATCTGAGAATTCTGAAAACAAGAGTTGCAGAAGTATACACTTTTTTCCCCAAACTTATCAAAAACGTTCCCGTCTTTGTCAGAAGGAGCAGGATTAGTATTAACCAAATGATTAGCAGTAGTTAGGTTTAGCTGCTAGGTCAAATCTGGAATTAGTGTATCAAAACTTAAAAACTGAAAAACTTATTGGCTTTTTAGGGTCAGCAGGCTGAATGTCAGGGAAATAGCAAACTGTGATAAAAAATCCTCAAAAAGCAGAAAGAATGGGAGAAATAGGCATAGGTTCTAGAAATTCCAGTTGTAACAGATCATAATATTTTCTGTGGGACTGAGAGACATCACTTTTTCTCATTGAAACAACCAATTCATTCTGGAACAGTCTCAATGAAACAGAGTTCCTCACAAGGACTATCTGAAATCACACTCTCCACAGTAAGCTCAGTAGTGCATGTGATAAATGCTTAACACTACAGCACAGAATGTGAATCAGAAATCTGCAAAGACACATCATCTGTCCCTACACTTTTCTTTTTCTTTTACTAGAACCAGCAATTTAGGAATGGTGAAGCACCTGCACTAAACCCCAAGCTAAGTCCAACAAATTACTCCTGTCCAGTGTCACTAAGACAGGAAAATACATAAATGTAGATTTCTGATTCTTTTTCACAGGAATTCCTGAAGAAACGTGCTGAATTGCTAGCACTCAAATCCCTAAGGATGAGCATAGCTTTCTGGCTGAGCAGAGAGGCATTCCCTTCCCCCTTCTCCCAGGACTAACAACAGTGGCTCTATCCTGCCCAACAAGAGTATACCTACAACCAAAGAGGATGTGTCTAACTCCCCCATTCCATGGTGGCTATAGTGACCACACCAAAGAGACCCATAAAAAAGATGAGTGGTCCAAGGAACCAGCTTTGGTCACAGCAGAGTCACCCACCTGCAGCTTAGGCAAAACAGCCAGCTGTGGTGGCAAAGGCTGCTTACCAATCTTTCTGTTTTTTTGTGGCTGGAAGACGGTACTACTGAGGAACCTGAAGGTTTTTCCATTGTTAAGCTGAAAAAGGAGCCCAATTCCCAAGGAAGCTAAGAAGTAATAGTTGGTAAAACAGGTAAGTTGTAAAAAAGTAAATTTGTAAAAAAGTAACTTTTCCCAAGCAAAACAGTTAAAAAGCACTTGAAACAATTATCCCCAAAAAGTAAAACACAAGTTTTTCTACAGAAAAAGTAGTTTTAGTTAAGTTTTAACAACTTTTTATTACCAAAGTAAAAAAATGACACTCCCATTTAAATGTGAATAAAAGTCACATAAACAATAAAAACACTTTTTCCTGGCTAAAATATATAAATATAATAAATGCACAATTTCTTCCCCAAAGGGAGTTTATCTGTCCAGCAATGCACTAGCATTAACTAATCATTGAATCTTGAAAGCCTGCACAGCTGGAAAGCTCTGCGGGATTCAGCGCTTGTCTCAAGCAAATGGTTTTGTGCACTTGGAAGGAGCAGAGCATAACCCATATAGCTTAGGCTACTGCAGTAAGTGATCAGATGAACACTGGTGCACAACACAAAATTCAGTAATTCTTGAAAACAAATATTTCTACACTTCTGCAGATATTCTTCCATATAGCACCATGTACCACAGGAATATTTCTGGGTGTGCTCTGTAATCAGCACAGATTCTGTGAAGAAGCTGCTGCCACCATATTTATCAAGACCACCTGACATGCAAAAGCTTTAGCTACAAATCAGATGGCAAAATTGTGGAACACCATGGTCATGGCAAGATGGCCTAACTGCTGCTATGTTGCTATGCTGCTTTTCTGATGTGACTTTGCAGGTTTAAGGATAACGGCATTTTGTTTGTCTAAAATTTCTACCATGTTTTACTTACCTAGCTCACCTCAGGATGCTGCACTGCCATCTGACTGTTTTCATCTATTTTATCACCATGACTGTGCACTAACAACTATGGGTGCTATATTTTTACCAATGATACATAACTGTAGCTATTTTCCTTGACATTTCTAACATTTAGGCAATTTAATGGCTAGCTCTTAAGTGATGAATGCCCGTTATTCCTGATTCATTTTGAGCATTCTCAAATCTGCATCTACCATCTCCTGCTCCTAATAGTTGCAAGGCTTTATGATGACATGTTGGTCTTAACTGTAGTTTAGCAAGCACAGCTGCTCTTTTTACCACCACATGAATGCATTTTGATCTGAGGTGCACTCTGGAGGCATTCTGTATTTCATCTTATGTTTTTCTTTAACAACCAGGTTTGAACTTTTACTTGCAGTTGTGTGCTCCATGAGCTTCTCCTTTAAGTTTGACTGCTCATCTTGACTTTTTTCTTCATTTTGAGGATCCCTTTCTCCATTCTTATTCATTCCTGGATCTTTTACAGTCCACATGGAGCTTTTCTCTTAGCTTTTGATGGAGATGATACTTGGAGAACTTAGTTTCACTGCCCTGAATATTTGCCATCATCAAGTGGATTCAGTGGTACTTTGTTTCTCAGAATTCCTATTCTGTCTCCATCTGGTGCTAGAGTATTCGCTCCATCCTTGATCATTCTTGGGTATATGCAGTCTGAGTAATGTGTGGCTGCAATTTTTGGCTGGAACTGGTCTGTGCAGCTTCAACTGACTGTCCTGACCATCTGACATTACCAAGCAAATTCAAAAGTATTTGTGCTAGTCTTCATTCCAGGTCCGTTTGGGCCAGTGCCTTCACTTTGAATTGCCTGAAGATACTTGCCTTTATTCAATTATTTTTAAAGCTTTGTTCAGTCTTAATCCTTTAATTACATTTGTTATAAATCCACTACTGTGACACAGGTGCTTTTTTGAAAATTGGGTTATTGATCATTCTCTCTTGATCAGTGTACCTTATTTGTTTCTAGTTGCTGCCTCAGTTTACTGAAATATCCTTTGTAGTATTAAGCTTTTACTGCAAAGCTTGAGGGCAAGAGGTCAAGCTGCTCTAATAGAAATCTAGTAAACTCAAATCGGGCAATATAGTGACTCAGTAAAAAGCTCACTGCCTCACATCTCCAGGGTGTAGGGTTCAAGTCTCTGTCCAGTCACTGTCAGTGTGCTTAGTCTATTATTTCAACATTTGCATGGGTTTTCTGCGAGTACCCCAGTTCCCACACTCTCATAGCTTGCTAGTTAATTGGCAACACTAAACTGTTCATATGTATATATAAAAACACACACACACTACTGTATTTACCCTTGCCTTTGTGGCCCATGTTGTGAACGAGCTGAATACATGGACCACCCCAGTTAATAAATGATAAAACCAACAGTTAAAAAAATCCTCATGAACAGTGTTTATCACTAATTCATCAAATGTAGTCTAATGTTTTTTCTCTTTTTCTCCCCAGAAGGAAAGTGCCTTAATGTCTGTCTTATGCAGTGTTCTGCTATGTCCAGACTCTAGAGTGACCTGCAGTGCTTCTCCTCCTTATGTGCTTGTATATGGTGTTGTTTTTCATTATAGGGAGTAGTATATACTCTATTTTATTCATGCACCATCTTCTACAAACTCTGTATTCCAGTATGTGTGAACTGTGGTTATAGCTCTTTATGGAATAAATTTATGTAACCATCACAATATCAAGATAATTATCTCTCAGTACCCCTAGTTCACTGGCTGCAAGGATGGAGTCCTGACTGTGTCACAGACTGCTCTATGTGATTAGCAGCCCAGGAGTTGCAGTAGCCAGCTTATGAAGAAGAGGCTGATGCCAACATTCCCAGCAAAAGTGTAGGGTGCTGGAAGATTACCTCTGCAAGAGCATGACCTGGAAAAAGCCAGGCACTACAGCTCCTGCAATCAGAGGTCTAGGGAGCATGAGCCCTTCAAGGAGTGCATGTACACACTGCAATGCAATGCCTTGCCAGATGGCACAGATCCTTGCTGACAATGGTCCTTAGACCAGTACATATAGATAGATAACAAATGACAATTAAAAAAACTAGAAACCGTGGTTGTGTGGACAAGCACATTCACAATAGATCTAGATACTGGGCACTGCAACTTCCAGCCATTGGGAGTGTTTGGAGCATACAACAAAATCCTAATTTCCAGCTGTATGTTGACCATAACTTCTGACTCTTTCCTCCTCCTCCAAGTGACCTAGGACACTGCTGGGTGACAGGAGGAACTGGGCATAGAGATGGGCTAGGACAAAAGGAATGATAAAAACTTTTGCTCACACACTGAAATTAGTAATTATAGCTTTCCACTTCTCTACTAAATTACCCTGTCTCTCTTATCAGCATGTCCATTTCCTTTGCCCCCTCACCCCATTAACCACATGCCTTCTTCAGTACTTCATTGCACCAACGGAGTAGACTTTGTAATGTACCTGGACATTTAGAAAGGCAAGCTAGGATTTCCTAGTTATTTAACTGCCCTCCACCATTGGCTAGTTTAAAAAGTTGTTAATGAAAAGCACTAAAAACAGATATGGTGGAGTGAAGTGGGCAGCTGCCCTGGATGTAAGCTGTTGGGGGTACAATTGGTATCACAGCTGAGATGTTGATTGGGCAAAGTGCAGTACTAATAGTCCTGTAGCTATATGAAAATGAGACAAGAGAAAAAAAAGGACCCCCTTCTTTCGTCCTCAACTTTGGATGATGTTTTTTCAGGGTGCAAAATGACCTAGCAATTTAACTACCAGGTCAGAGTTCTGACTAAAACCATCACCTACAATATTGCCACACTATCAAATCCAATGCACGCCATCACACTAGTAAGGGCGTGTATCTTTCCAAATGGATCTCTAGTCCACAACAAAACCAAAGCCCTGAGCTAGGCATCAGTCATTCAATTATTTACCGAACATCATGATATGCAGTACCATGTTACTAACCTTCTACGAACAGGAAGCCCTTCTGAGAATATTACACTGTGATTTACCAATAACAGGCCCTTCCTCCAACCTACAAATTCATTTTTCTCCATCAAAACATCATACTTCATATTTTGAACAGCTGTTTCTACAATCCTGATGATTCTTGTCCTTCCCATCTGTTGCATCTGAAAGCAATTCCTCTATCTTTGTTTTCTCCCAAGCCTATTTCTTCCACATTGATTAATGAATGCCCAGACAGATGATGTTCACTCCTGTTCTGAGAATTGCAATCACTCCCCTTGGGTGCCTCTGATGTGGAGACTCTCACTATCTAAGCTCATTCCCTAATCATGCAGCATACTAATGAAAACACAAACATGACCGGACAGCAAAATTTGATAATTTGGAGTGATATGCTTCTCTTTCATTACACTCAACCACCGACAGCTACTGTGGTCCAACTGGGTAGGAATCTTGACCTTCCAAATCCTTGCAGTTGAACAGCCAGTACCCCAACTGTCACAACTATATCCTCTTTCAGCCCAGAGAGAGTTGTCTACAGATGCGATAGCATCATATCCTCAAACTGCTCATTGAAGATCGGTGTTTCTCAGCCAATGTAACATAGCACTGCCACTTATTTAACTTTATAGTGTTGCTGCAGTGACACAATAGTCAAAACAAAAAGAAAAAAAGAAAAACTGTTCTGTTGTACTGTTTTTACACCTCATCATAGTTATGCTGTACTTTTCAAAGTTATCTTGACACTGCTTGAGAAAAATAACTGATTCATCCAGCATTTAGCAGAATTGGTCTGAAAGAACTATGGAATGCAAATTATATCCTGTACAGCCAAAACATTCTAAAGACTGGAATTTCTTTTTTTTTTGCATTCATGCAGGGCTTCATTTGATAGCTCCTCTACCTGCACCCAGTTGGTCAATTCATTCTATGAGGGGAGGAGTTGTGCCTTCACACTTTGTTTACTCCACTTGTGTGTCTGGTATATATCCGACTGAACAAAGAGTACAAAAAGTGCAATATATGTTTAATAAAAAATAAATGTTAATGAGAAAACTAAGGAAAAACAGACACAGAAATACAAAAAAGTGTAAGCATGAAATAGCAGATTTTATGAGGTCAGAGAGATCAGGAGGAAAGAAAGGCTAAGAAAAAAAAAAAAGTGATAGTCTTAACTAGTACCCCATGTTTTACACTAAGACACATAACCAAGAGATGTGGAGAAGGGGAAGAAGGAATCATAGCAAAACAAGGCTATTAGACTACAGCCTATATGTGTCTTGCCAATAATCAAACCCAGGCTCTAACAACCTTTACAAGGAGGGCAAGGCCTGCAAGTCTTGTGTATTTTAGGGTACCCAACCAATTGTTTAAGACTTGTTTAAAGACTAACAAGGAACTGCACTGCTTAACATGCAAGGCAAGTTTATTCAACAACAAGAAGTGGCACTGATGATGTACCTCTCTCTCTATTTATATTTAATAATTAAACAACTTCCGAAATTAAAAAATAAAAAATGAAAAAAAGACACGGACAGGCAGATCCTTGTGTAAATTTAGTGCTTTTGTTCATTTACTAAATATTAGAAAGTACAGTTGTGTACACTTACCATAAATGTAGATGCTAGAGTATTCGCTGTTGCAGTCATCACCTGTGGGGTTATCCCTGCTGTGGTAGCCCTTGGTCGGCCCGAATAGCAGAGTCAATGTTTTTTTTCTGCGTCGGTTGCTGTCGCTTGCTGCCTGACATCAGGATGTCAGTGCTATAAAGGAAAGCAGCGGACGCCATTACATCTTTTTTTCCCTAACCAGTCATAGGCCCAAGTAAATATGGTAAAGGTGCCCCTGGAGGCTAAAAGCCACCGTTAGAAACTTAGGTCTCCCTAAAGAATGAAGATATAAGGGGGAAGGAGGGTGGGAAACCAGGACTGCAACAGTGAATGCACTCAAACATCTACATTTATGGTAAGTGTACACAACTGTACTATGTTCATCATGTTTCACTGTTGCAGTCATCACCTATGTGAGGATTCCTCAAAGCTGAGGAGAAGGGCGGTAGGATTAGTAAGAGACCTAGGAATGGGTCAGCATGCCCTGCAGAACTGCAGAGGCAAACCCTGCCCTAGCCTTATAAAATAGAGATAGGTGGTAATGCTTGGTAAAGGTATGGACAGAAGTCCAGGTGGCAGCTTCCAGGATGTCCCTGGTAGGAACTCCTCTGAGGAATGCTGTGGAAGTGGAGGCTGCACTAGTGGAATGGGTTTGAATAGACTTGGGGGGAGGGTTCCCATGCAATCTATAGGAGAAATTTGGAAATGGTTTGTTTGGAAATGGGCTTCCCCTCTGCCCTTGGGGCAAAGCTGACAAGTAGTTGGTCTGCTTTCCTGAAGGGTTTAGTACGGTCCAGATAGTATCTGAGCTGTCTCTGTACATCTTGAGAGTCCAGAATTCTTTCCCCTTGTTTTGAGGGTTAGGAAAGGTGGTGTGTAGATTTATGGCCTGGTTGACAGTTGCATTAGATACCACCTTGGACATAAAGGAGGGATTAGTCCTCAAGGAGACCATGTCTGCATGGAAGATGATGAAGGGCTCAATGGCCATCAGTGCCTAAAGTTCTGAAACCCTTCTGGCTGAGGTGATAGCTAGGAGAAAAGCAATCTTCCAGGAGAGGTATCTTAGTTCTGCTGAAGCAGTAGGTTCAAAGGGTGGTAAAGTTAGTTTTTGCAAAACATAATTCAGGTCCCAGGCTGGAGTGGGTGGCCTTCTGGGAGGTCTGATATCAGAAGCCCCTCTGAGAAATTGTGAAAGGATGGGAGAACAGGGGCTGTTCTGTATTGAAATGAGCTGAAATGGCTGAGGCGTGGATTTTAATAAAGGAGAAGGAGAGGTCACTATTAATAGCTCTGCTAGGTAGTCCAGGATAGAGGGATGGAAGGTTGTGAGGTATTGGCCCTTCTGGACTGGCTCCAGGAGCAGAATCTTTTCAATTTTCCTGCGTAGGATTTTCTGGTGCTGGCCCTTCTAACCTATGTGATAATATCAAGGACCTGTTTGCTTAACAGAGGCCCCTTGTTTGCCTTTACAGTATTAGCCATGCTGATAGTTTGAGAGTCTGCAAGTCTGGGTGCAGCATTCCTCCCCACCTGAGTTAAGAGGTCTGAGATTAGGGGAAGCTGCCTGGGAGGCTGAAAGGTCAGGCTGCGCAGTAAGGGGCACCAATGCTGTCTGGGCCAGTCTGGAGCAATGAGGATGGCCTTTGGTCTCTCCGCCCTTATTTTGATCACTACCTTGGGAATGAGAGGCAGAGGAGGGAATGCGTACACAAAGAGGGTGCTCCAGGGGAAGGTCAAGGCATCCACCTTCCATGCTAGGTGGTGATACCCTCTGGTACAGAATCTTTTCACCTGATAGTTGAGGTGCAAAGCAAAGAGATTCAACTCCGGAGTCCCCCACGCCTGAGTGATTTGCAAAAACATTTTTCTGTGGAGCTGCCATTCATGGGGGTCCAGTAAGTTTCTGCTTAAGTGGTCTGCCAGGGTGTTGTTGATCCCTGGTGGTATTGGGCTATCAGTGTAGCCCCATGGAAGAGGCTGTCAGCCAGAGGTTCATGGCTAGCCTGCACAGAGGGTAAGACTGGGTCCCTCCCTGTCTGTTGATATGCCACATTACTGTGGTGTCTGTTTTGATAAGGAGAACCCCTGGCTTGAGATGGGGTTTGAAGGATGTCAGAGCCTTTTGTACTGCCATCATTTCCTTCTGGTTGATGTGCAAGGGAAGGTGCTGGGCATCCCAAAGCCCTTGGGTGCACCTGCCTTCTACGAGTGCTCCAAGCTATGTCTGAGGTGTCGGTGGTAATGGTCTGCCCAGTTGGGCGGTGGGTGAAGGAAAGACCCTTGTTCTAGGCACAAGCCCCTGCCCACCAGAGAAACTCAGCCGTTATACAAGGAATCAGAGGGAGAGAGGTCTCTAGGGGTTGAGAATGCTGACACCAAAGGTTCTTTAGGTACCATTAAAGTTCTCATGTGAAGCCTGGCCAGATGAATTAGAAGGATGAAAGATGCCATGTACCCCAAGGCTTGCAGGAACTTCCTTGCAGTGAGGTGACATCTGGAAGCCAGCTGTGTAAAACAGGGAGGCAGGAAGCTCTGCTTTTCTGGGGATTGGAAGGCCATTTGGGATGCTGTGTCCAGCAGTGCTCCCAAGAAAATTATCTTCCTGGAGGATGTTTGCCTTGATTTCTTCTCATTGATGGTCTACCCTAAGGAGGTTAGGAGGGTTTTGACAAAGAGGAGGTCCTTGAGGAGCTCCAGATAAAGATACATTTGTATATATTTCTGTCTGAAAAAGGCTATGGCCGGGGTTAAGCATTTGGTGAACCCCCTGGAAGCAGTAGATAAGCCAATGGGTAGTGCAGAGAACTGAAACTGTTGTGAGCCTGCTCTGAAGGGAAGGAATTCCCTGCAGGATTCCCTTATGGGGATGTGGAGGTAGGCATCTTTTAGATCCAGGGTAACTAACCAGGCATTTCTGTCAGCATAGGCAGCAGCTACATTTTGAATATGGGGACCACCAGGAAGGTGTTCAGAATGGATAGATCCAGAATGGGGCACCAAGTGCCCTCTTTTCTGGGAATAAGGAATAGTCTGGAATAAAAGCCTTTGCCTGTTTGATCTGAGGGGACAGGTTCTACAGCCCCTTGGGATATGAGAGTTTGGACTTGTTTCAATGCCTCTGCCCACTGATTTGGAGGTAAGTCTGGATACCCTCTTGGAATTGGGAGTTCGTTGAAGGATAATTTGTATCCCTGAAAAATTATCTTTAAGACCCACTGGTCCTTGGTTACAGAAAGGCAATTTTCTTTGCAGAGGTAGAGCCTTCCTCTTAGTTTTTGGTGAGTGGAAAGAAGGCAGAGGGGGGAGAGGGAGTCATTGAGAGTTTTTGCCATAGACGGATGGCTTAGAATTCCCTGCCTTTGGAGCGGAAGTGTTTTTTTGCTGTCCCTGAGATATGAGTCTGGGTGGTCTGTCCCTGTGGGGCTTACCTTGCCCCTGTCTGCTAGGTGCAGGAAAGGACCAGTGTTTTGAGGGAAAATTCCTGATGAACCTAGGAGGTTGTATCTGAAGGAAGTCTTTTACTGTTTGCATAGATTCTGCTTTGTCTTCCATCCTTTTAAGCACCTCTTCTGCTTTTTCTCCAAACACGCGGTCCTTATCCAGGGGTGCATCAAGTAATTTAGATTTGACATGATCGGGGAGAGGTTGGTCCTTCAACCACACATGTCTCCTGTATGACAGATCCTGACACTGCTGCCCTGCTTGAGGCTTCTAAGGCATCATATTCACAGTGTAAGGAGTGTTTGGCCACTTGACAAGTAGAGTGCAGTAAATATGCTAGCTCTTTCGAATTGGCACAGTCAGGAAAGGTTGAAATCTTTTGTTTTAATAGTTCCAAAGTGTGTTGTTGATATTTTAACATGTGGAACTGACAGTTGAGTGCTTTAATAGCTAAGGTTGCAGAGGTGTATACTTTTTTACCCCATCTGTCCAGAGCTCTGGAGTCCTTGTCAAAAGGACTAGGATTCCTCGCAGAACTAACCTTAGCTCCTTTTGGTCCTTATGTAATGACCTCTGGGTCTGCAGCAGGATTTCTGTACAGGTATTTGTGAGAATCCAATACTCTGTAATACCGGTCAGATTTTCTGGGAGCAGGTGGGAGTGCGTCAGGAGTTAAGCTGGATTCATGGTAGACATCAACCACCTGTAAGGTTGGAGGGATGACCAAGGGTCTGTGCTGGGGCAGGTTTAGAAACTCTTAATATTTTCTTAAACTGAGGGGAAGTCCTGGGATTCCCAGTGGAAATGTTCCCTGAGGGTGTGAAGGGTTTCCCCAAAGGAAATATCTTCTGGTGGGGAAGCAGATGGGATGGATTCCTCTGCATCTGAATCCTCATAAGCAGTCAGAGGTTGTTTTTCCTCTTCAAAATCTGAATAAGACTCCTCAGAATCCTGTTCTGTTAGTATTTCAGGGAAAGGTCTCTTTTCCTTTTAGAAGGAGTGGCCTGACTACCCCTGATAAGGGTGATAAGATCCTCTGCCATTTTAAGCATTTGAGCTGGGGGTGGTGGAGCAGGGGTAAAATGGGGGCTAGAGGTAGTTTTCCTAGGAGTGGCCTTGCCTCTAGGCCTAAGAGTATACAACGGTCTGAGAGAAACAGTAGTCAGAGGAGAAGACATCATTTTTTGTCTAAATTCGGTAGTGCAAAAAAAACCTCCTCAGAAGCTGGTGCCTGCGTCACTGCTCCAGACCCAACCAATGCAGAGACAACCAAAGGCTTGGAAGATGAAGAAGATTTCTACAGGAGTCTCAGTAGAGGCCTGCGAAGGTACTGAATTGGGCATCAGGTGCTGCAAAGGCGCTTCACTAAATTCCAGAGAGCTGACGACCTGCTGGTCTATCTCTATCTTTATCCTTACATTTTTGCAGAATGTCCACGGATTGTTGGCTGATGGATGCCATTTCAGAATGAAAATACCTGGCTACAATAAGAGCTCTACAAGGAATGGTTCTCACGTTAAAGAGGGCACAGAACCGGCAACGGGAGATGTCATGGTCTGGACCTAAACAAGTGACAGAGTATGAATGGAAGCCTTGGTGTGGTTTTTGCTTTCCATGGGTGAGACAATTGTTAACTTTTTTTGGACATCGGTTAGTGCAAGAAACAAGGATCCCCAATGGGGTACTTAGCTTTAGACATTCAGCTGTAATTCAAACTCTGGTAGCAACCGACTGGCACACTTGCAAACTGCTTCTGCTATGGGCTCCATGGCAAGAAAGACTGATGTAATGGCATTGGCTGCCTTTCCTGATATCAGGCAGCAAGCAACATCAGCAGACACAGTAAAACATTGACTCTGGTATTCGGGCAGGCCGAGGACTACCACAGCAGGGATAATCTCACAGATGATTGCAACAGTGAAACACGAAGAACATCTTCTTTAGAATGTATTCTTCAGAATATATTTAATAATATTTTTATTTATTCCCTGATGTAGATTGAGATCTCTTATTCTAGTGTTGCCTGTGCAGACACATTGAACAAAATGAGGTATCAGATAATGGGATAGGCACTGAATGGAAGGTATAGGTCTCCCCCTGATGAGTCTATATGTCACAGAGTACAGAAGAGTAATTCCAGCCCTTCTTGTTGAGACCCAAGATTCTTTTTGTTATGAACCTCTGCAGTTTTTCCAGTTTTTATATGTCTAGTGAGAGACATACTAAAATGGTGCATTGTATTGTGTAATGGCCTTTCTGTGGAGGTGGTCTCTCCAATCCTAACATCCAGGGTCCCATCTGTGAGCTAGCTAACTAACCAGCAGGTTACCCAGAGGTTTATGCCTAATTCCATGAGTTTGTTTAAAATGCCAGAGTGGAAGAAGTCCACCAAGTTCAGTAGGCATGACCTGCCTTTGACAAAGCTAAACTGGGTTTGGGGCCAGTGTCTAAAGACTTCCTATGTCACTGTTGGTCATTCTTTCCATGGCTTTGCATACGAGACTGATTATTCAGACTACCGTGTCAGTAGTTCTTGGGATCAGTTGATGGCCTGCCTTTGTATAGAGGGCTGAGTGTTGTGGTCCTCCATTCACGTGGCACAAAGCCTGTTTAGAGGCTATGGTTGAATAGTGATACCAGTGGAAATGATAGGTCATACTTCAGGCTATTTAGAAGGTATCCTGGAAGGTTACTGGAGCCCATCAAAGCTGTATTCTTGGTCTTAGAGAGCACCTTTAAGACCTGCTCCCTACTGACAGTTGAAGGGGTTGCTATTTCCAGGGGAATGGCTGGGGGTGAGAGGGGGTAAAGTTGGAGTTCCAACCTTACCCCCCTCTCACCTCCAACCACTCCCCAGACCACCACCTACTGCCACTATATCCTCTTATTGTAAAATATAAGAAAGATTGCTTGAGAGTGTATGTTACCACAAAACAAACTAGGTAGACAAGGCAATTTCAAATCAGTCAGTCAAGAGCAAGACAATTTGAGCAAATGCAGTAATTTCAGCCTTAAAAGCAGATAAATGCACAAATAAAACAAGAATTCAGCAATCAATTACTTAAATAGCTTCTGGAAGTGCTATTTTTAAATACAAGCACCTAGCCTTTGCCTGGTTGGCATGCAACACAAGGAAATCACTTCAGAGGCACATGCAAGAAGGCCAAGCATTCTTACAGTTATGGCAGGCCTGGAGTCTCACAAGAGAAGATAAGGCCACAGATATACTCTGTGTATTTAAGTATCCTTCCAGAAACAAAATAACCAATGAAAAGCCCGGGTGAAATGTGAAACTTAGATAATTCAATTACCTAACCCCCCACATACAACAAAATCACCAGGCCAAACAGACTTCTCTAAACAGAAAAAAATGCAACAGGAGCAGGTAATACAGAAAGTATCTATCAGTTTAAGCAACTACACTTCAGACAGAGATTTCCTTGATTGTTTGCTTCAAATGTGGGGAGTCAACACTGTTTGTAGTTGTTACAGGCCTTGAATATTATCACTGAAGACAAGGCCACAGATGTACTCTTGTGCATTTAAGTATCATTCAAGAAACAAAACAAAAAAAATGGGAAACAAGTATCAAATGTTTTTGCTAGATTCAGGTGGGCAGGGTGGACAGTATGACCATTTTCAATGGCCTTTGTGACCTTTTCAAAGAAGCTCACAAAACTGAGGAGGCATGACCTACCCTTATACTCTTAATGCCCTGTTTTTTGAGGTAATGATAATGCATCCCATGGTTTTGCAGACAAGACTAGTAAAGCTGACTAGGTCTGTAGATGTTTGGGTCAGTGATGGGGCTACGCTTATGAAGGGGCATCACCACCACAGTGCATCATTGTTCAGGAAAACAGCCCATGGCAACTCTTACAGGTACACTGCCGGACACAATGAGAAGTATTTTTGTCTTGGAGAGCACTTCAAGGAAGTGGAGATAGTGTGTGTGTGTGTGTGTGTGGGGGGGGGGGGGCAGTGCCAATATGTTGCCATTGTTGCTAGGATTTGAATAAGAGGTGCTATTTAGAGATGTTATGAGCAATGTGAATTTTGCCTTAGTTTTTTTTTTTAACATAGCTGAAGAGACTTTTATCCTTATCCTCAGAAGTTAGCCTGCATTCATGTGAAGCCTTGCTGATCTTAATAGCTGCCTTAATTTTCTTGGTGAGGCATTTTATATTTTCATTGTGATGAGCCATTCTAGCCTTACAAGGTAGTCTATGTTTCTTCCTTCTTTTGTAAAGTTTGCTTATATCTTCTGACCACGAGGGAGAATTTTTACTCTATTTGTCACTGTACTTGGTCCTGTTGGGGACAGCTCTATCAATGCATTTATTTAAATGAGCTTAAAGATCCTTGGCTTGGGTGGATGCATGCAGTTATGTTATACCATTGCAAAACTTTAGCTTTTTTGAAGTTTCTAAAGATGGCAGTATTGGTAACTAGAGAAGATGATGTTCTGAAAGATAAAAGTAACCTCATGCTGATCAGACTTACCAACTGAGGGACTAGCCATGGGCAGGGGGGGTATGTCAGTGGAGAATTTGTGAGAACTAGACTAGACCCAGGATATTACTGATCATTGGTGGGTTTAAAGACAATCTGATCCAGGGAATTCTCATTTACCCAAACTAAGAAACATTATGCATACCCGACATTAAAAGTATAAGTACGCCAGCCTATAGAAGGGTAGTTGAAGTCAGTGAGGATTAATGATCCATCTCTAATATGGATGCAGTCTAGGAATGCCAGGACCTTATGATCCCATGAGGCCATAGAGAGAGACCGGTAACAGTTGTAAGTCGAAAGTCCGACTTACCTGAGTAAGCTGGATTTCAATGAACTCACAGAGGATCTGAGTATCACTTGGATGAAATCTCTGATGAAAACTGAAATACAACCCCATTACCAGGGGGCATAAAGGAATGATAGGCACAGAACCCAGGCACAGAGATGGTGCTCTCATTACATTTGAGTCACATTTCAGTCACCAGACAAATATGGATTTGTTCCAGAAGCAGAAAATGCCCCCATTTTGAGCAGTTTGTTATCAAGACTCTTGGCATTTAGAAGGGACCACTCTGATGTTGGCTAACTTATGATTTGCTCTGTTGATTAGGTTGAGATGTTCACTACATGAACTCTGCATTAAAAAAGTACAACTGGGATAGCAAAGCTTTTCGCCAGTAGGCAGTGGCCCTAGAGCAACAGGTGTAGGCTATCCTTGGCAAAGCAAGTAGGATTATTGATGATTTCATCCAAGGAAGACCCCCCCAGGAATGACACCAGCTATTTAAACCAACTGCTGAACCCAATTATCTTTTTTTTTTAATCTTGACACTATTCTTGGTGAAGGAAGAATGCCATTAAAAACCAAAGACTTATCCTTGATGTGTAAGCAAGCTCCCGCAGTGTCTTTCATGGGTTTTCATTCATTCACTCCAGCATGTCATAGTTTACATTTAACAAAGGATAGAGTTTAAGGAATCTTGAAATTTTAGCAATCCTGCCACCCAAGAGACGGGTGACTGTTGCCCTGTTCTTGTTCAGCGTAGTGAGTATAGCTCAATGTGCCTTAGAATGGAGCCATCAATTACTAGGATGTTTCCAAATTCTTGTTATACTAAGGGATGTTTTGTTATTTGTGACACATTGATGAATGGTTGATTGTAACACATAAGAGTAGATATCAATGAAACTCCCAGATACATGTCCTAGAAGGCTTAGGCAGTGCTTTCTTAACAGCATCAGAATATGGATGTTTTGTGATAACATTATGAGAATGTTGCAGTTTTAAGTGCAAGGATGAAACAATATGATGCTCACTTCAAGCAGGGGAGTTTGAGAGGGCTGACTACAGCTATGTGTTTGCACCTCTTGCAGATGGACTCAGTGTGTCAGTAAAAGATCATTTTCGATGAGCAATTGGCAGGTATTAAACTGCCTTATGATACAAAGTGCTAGAAACCTGCTGTCTCTCTATGCTGGCGAACGCTGTTATTTATAGAAACTTGGGAGGAAAAAGGGGGTGATCTATGCAGCAGTCACCACAATACAATAGTTTAGTGTGCTTTCACCCAGTAAAATACCAGGCTTCTTCAGAACAAAGGGGCAACCCCCTCACAATACATTTAAATAGTTTTGAGACATCCAACCACAGAGGGTCAATCATCTGAGCATACATAATTACAGTATAAACACCCAATAAAAGCCATAACATGTGTAGCCAAGGATAATTTACAAGGCTTATGTCCACTAATAAGTTTAAAGTTTAACACACTGTATCTGCGTTTTAGCCATTGAACCAAATGGGGGGGGGGGGCAGTCAAAAGAACAAATTCAGCAGGCTTAGCTAAGTGAACATAACTGCAGTGCAAGTAATGCAGAAAATGCAAGAATAACTTCCCTGGATTAATGATGGGGTATCAAACATCCTGGAGACACATACTGGGCACACTGGGAATGACACAAGCTTTTGTAATAACTCAACCTCTTAGTGGTGCAACACATGAAAATTGTACTGTATTTGTTCAATTTTGTTTCTGGTTGCTTAAGAGTTCTCATTGCTTGAGTTCTGGTTAACTGAAAGTTTACTATATAATAACACACATACACACCTGTCTGTGTATGTATCTCTCTCTCTATGGGTCCCCTACAGAATTTCGAAGCTTAAAAACTTCATAATTCATACGACTGAAGATCACATGATCGAAGTTTTAAAACTTCGAAATTGAAGAATTATGCACTGCCTTCTGTTGGTTTCTCTTACTTGCCTTTGCATGCAAGCATACCACAGTATTTAACTATTTATTGTAATCAACTAGTCTTATTACTGTATTGCACTGAGTACAATAAATACATGGTGACAACTGTTTCAATCGATACGTTTTACTGTTATATTCTTTTTGGATCTACAAGCATGCAACACAAATGCTGTCAGCTCTCTATGGCAAATTTCCAAAGAATATGCACCCATATTTATACCAAAGTCTAATATGTTTTTCTCAGTCTGATGTAGAAGACTTTTTTTGTTTTTCTAATTTATGATTTGTCCTTGATTCTTCTTCTTCAAGTTCAGTGGTCCATGAAACTCCTTCTTGCATTATCTGAAACATGGGGCAGGATTCACAAAGCCTCCGTGTAAGAGTTACAAGGCTTACACGGAGGCTGCAGTTAAACTGTGTGACGTCAGCATGTCATGCATATGCATGAGGGCATGCTGAATCACACCTAAGGCTTACACGGTCCGTGGAAGACAGTAGGGGCGTGTCCGTAGGCCGAGCCTTGCAAACGGACACGCCCCCAGAAGAGTAAAAGTCCCGAAAGTAAACCCCCACGACAGAGTCCGTGTAAATGTGAATAAACACAACACAACACATGCCCCCACAGACTATGAACATAAAATATATAAATGAACATTTTATATTTTATTTTTAAATTGTAAAGATGTTTGCCCGTGAGTGCACTCGTTTGCGCGGGCGTGCCCGTAGCTTAGCCACAGTTAGCAGTCAGTGGAAAAGCATATAAGAACTACATATCCAAAGTAAGCCAAGAAGTAATAGTGTAGTGGTAGAGACGTCGGCTGAAGAGCAGGCAGTCATGGTTCGAGCCCCCCCAACATCAATTTTTATTTTTAGTGAAATAAGCACGAAACAAGTCCCTGACATATATGTACACATATAAAATTATATTTTATGTAAAATTTAATGAAATGGGCCATTTATTTTGAAGAAATGTGAGATAACAAAATAATAAAAAATGTCAGATGTGCCTATAGCTGAGCTACAGTTTAACAAGTTGAGTGCATCTGCCCGTAGGTGAGCAGTAGTTTAACAGGTGTAAAATGAGTGCCCATATGTGAGCAGTGGTTTAACAGGAGTAAAATAAGTGCCCATAGGTGAGCAATGGTTTAACACACTGAAACTGTGTGCCCGTAGCTGAGCTGAGCGTAATATGCATGCTGACAGCCAAACCACACGTAAACCAGCGTACCCCATTTGCGCGGAGCTGCGCACCGTGCAAACAAGCTAACCGACGGGCAATGTTGAGCAAGCTGTAACAAAACTGCCTTTACACAGACACACCTCCTAGCCTGTGTAGACAGTCATAAAATATAAAAAGCAGTGGCCAAGTTCAAACCCAGGACACCATGCACCATAGTCAAGTTACTGAACCACTAAGCCATGACAGTTGCACTTAGAAATGCAGTAATAGCAAATATATAGGAATGAATAGAAAGAGGAGCATGACAAAGCAGGTTTTGTGAAGCTGATACAATTCCAAAATGGCCAATCACAGATTAGTGTGGGAAAAACGGCATATATAAGCCCCATAGGCAGGAATACACAGCATAACCGATTGTAGAACCAACTTGCAGCCAGAATGTCAGGTGTAGGTGAGGGTAGTTGCTTTTGAGCACAGAGGTGGGGCGTTGAGGAGTCCAAATATATGGTTTGGCTCCTTGTCCACAATCATGAGGCCCAATTCATGCAGGGCCAGGTCCTGTGGGGAGCATATAGGGTTGAGGCGTGGGACCGGCTGGCTCATGATCTCACCAGTGCCACAGGGATACCAAGGACTGATGAGCAGGTCCGTCACCACCATGCAGACCTGAAGAGATGGAAGCAGGACCAACTGAACTGTTGGATCCAGTAGGCCCGGCAAATGCCCAACGCCCCACTACTGAGTAAGTTACATATAATTATTTATGTAAGAAATTAACCTAGCTGATATTATGGAGATGTGTATTCCAATATTACTTTATTTATATTACAGCTGCAGGTGTCCGTTCTGCGAACCGTAGAGCCTATGGTGATAGGCTGGCATGGTTGCGCCACCAGGCAGGTCAGTAATCCTCTCTCTGTAACTGTAAATAAATATAAAAGTATGACAGTTAGCAAAAGAGTGCAGTGTAGTCACTAAGTAATAAAATGTGCAAGTAACAGTGTAAGAGGGTTTGCAAGTATTGCTTGGTTACAAAAGTGTGATGCAGTCTGTAATCCAAACAGAAAAATGAAAAAGTCTGAAATAAAGTCTGAAATAAAGATGTCCCACCTGTAATATAATAGTACATAACCTGCAGCAGGCTGAATAGTACAGCTGCAGAAGCAGAGTAAAACACGTGTGAAATATATCCCTGTTGAAATACAGAAACATGACAGAAGTGAGACTGTTGGAAAGGAATGTAATAACTACAGGTAAAACATGTCAATAAAGCCTAAAATTAAGTACCATCCTGAATTGTAAAAATAAAACAAGTGAGAGAGTGTGCGAAAGAGTTATGAATGCACCAATAAAGTAGTAATAACTCCTGAATAAAGTATACTACAGTCAGTACAGAATGAAATGAATGTGACAAGCAGAACCAAACTGTAAAATGTGTTGAAAATGTTACCGCAGCTGGAATGTGTATCCCAAAATCTGGATATGTTGCTCTCAGTCTGCAATATGCCGATAGTATGGTTGTCTGAAATACCAAACATTCACAGTTGTCTATAGCTATATAAAGCAAATGTAGCATAATGATGTAGCTGAACAGAGACAGATATGAATGTGTATGAATAAAAATGAAATGTATATTGATGTAGCAGTAACATTCCTATCACCAACTTGAAGTAGTTATCACAAAGGAAACTGTAGGCAGAACTGTAGTGTGTATATATCTGCAGCTATTAGAAATGTACAGCATATGTATTGGTATTTGAAGTTGTTAATTAAATTTTCTTCACCCTACCCTATAACCACATATAATCCATTCCACGTGAACTTGGTATGTGCAATCACAATTAACACCCCTGGACATTTGTCCTGTTGGTTCATACATATTTGCATGTACGTTGATGCATCTGCCCTGTTCATACATCCAAACCTGATGGCCTGTTGCCATCAATCAACCCTGCATGTTGTTGGACTGTGTATTGCTGTTCAAAATATGCATGTGTTGTGCTTTCTGTTCAATGGTTTGAATATCTGGGTGTTTGGTTAATGGGAATACTAATGCATGCTGTTACAACTAATTGTGAATGGTATTGTACGTTACTAACCCAAACTGTCATGACATAATGCAAAACATAGGACGACAGGGAAGGCGGGTTCCAGCGGACCCACCTCTCCCTCCTCAGCTGGCGAGTGCACCTGGCAGTAGTGCCCAGTCCGGACCCTCCTCCTGTGGCCCTGTGCCACCTGCGGGTGGAAGCGCTGCAGGGGATGGGGCTCGTCCCCCCTCTGCAAGTGTGGCCGGAGGAGAACAACCACTCACCCTCCGTAGTGTCCAGACTGTGGTGCGTAGGGAAATCCAGGAAGCTGTTCTTGGGCCCCTACGCCAGCTTGAGGCACAGGTGGCACAACTAACGGGCGTGCCTGCTGCCCGGCCTACACAGCCCCCAGCACAGCCCCATCCTGGGCTGTGAAGGCAGAGTGGCAACTGCCCATGGGTGGGGATATCAGTTCCACTGTTGCCATCTGTGGGCTCATGGGCTCTAGATATCCAAACATCCGTCCCCGTCAATTGTGTAACCTCCCCACATGTGTCATACACCGCCCCTGTATGCGTCTTGTTTGTCTTGTCTGTTAACCTACCCAACCTATCTCCCCAGCTATACCGACTTCCTGTACCTGACATACCACTCACACCTGAAAAAAAAAAAAGAAAAAAAAGGGCACTCTGTACCCACAAAAAAATTATGCCCCATACATAGCTGCCCATTTCGCACACATGTCTGCTGGACATGGAAACTGTCAATTACAATTGGCTGTACAACAAGTATTATTGTTGTCCTCACACCTCTCTCAGGGGTGGAAGGTTTCAAATGTCACACCAAATTACAAACATATGCATAGCTGTTGCTGATGAAGAAATGGGCAGCTATGGGCCTTACCTACATCCCTCCTGCAAAACCTGAGCTTGTTTCCCTACTGTCTTACCCTCTTTGTGACCCCTTTTTCGCCACTTTCCTGTCTCCCCATTTTCATTTCTTTCAAAGCAAATAGCACGGGTGTGCGCAAGAGTAAGCACTTTTAAGTGGTTGTAAGCGGGTGTGCGCGGACCTGAACGCCAGTGCGCATGGGTGAGCTCCACGCAAACCAGCGCTAACCCGGTTACAACTGCTTAAAAGTGCCTTAGTCACTCTGAATGGCACATCCTGTAGTCTGCTCAAAAGCAAAATAAAATCCCACTGTCAGTCGCGAACCCAGGACCTTAGAAACAGTAGTCTGCATGACTTACCACTAAGCCATGAATGTTATATAAGAACATTGTGCTACAATAAATATATCATGTAATAGTAGGAATGAATGTAAAGGGAATATAGGATGTGTAGTACACAAAGCATGTCATGTATATTTACTGTCAAATGTAGTGGATTTCTAGAATAGTAGTGTGTGAACAGAAACAGCCATGCTAGTTGGTAGCTAGTAGGTAATAATGTCACTGTAGCACCTTGCAAGCCACACACATATTCACAGCAGGATAATCACTGCCCATACCCCACAACCTCTTACAGGAACACATCCGGACTAAGTAATAAAAAATGTGGAGCAAAGGGCCAAAAACAGGGACACATTCCAAATAATGCTACAACAAACTTAGACAGTTCAGAGAGTAACAGGTTCTGCATTTTGTTGGATGTTTGGAAGGGTATGAAGTCTGAAACTTAAATGTTTGTCACTATAGTCTGACTTGAGCCCAGAGTGATTTGCCAGAAAAAGCTGTTTATGAGATATTGACCAAAATATGAGGCAAAAATGTGGACAACCTGCAAATATCTGTACAATTGAGAGGTCTGACACTGCCATATTTGAATAGTTAAGAGTCTAGACATAGCAACAGTGACTGAGTTACAGGGATGCCCCACAGACTCCCTGTGAAATGTACAAACAGTAGGCAGAAAGGTGTTACAACACATGCAATGGTAACTATGAAGTACTGAAAGTATGCACCACTTGCACGGCAGAAAAAGTGTAGTAATACATATGCTCATGCTATCCCACAGTCACAACTGCAGAACACCAGACAATTTAATGGGTGTACCCCACTGATATGTACCATTCCATGAGGCAGATAAAAGATGCACCTGAGAGTCTCTGGGGCCTGCTCAGCAGCATACTCAAATACCCTAATAGATGTCAAGGCCCACACCATGGCCAGACCACACTGCATGCAGTAACACCCTAGCAGATATAGCAAGCATTCCAAGGTGTGAATGTACATGGAAATTAGGAAAGCCACAGCAACACACTACAGTCAAGACACCTAGCAGGCATACAAGTAGTGAATGTAAAGGGAAAATATTGAAGCCATATCAACAAAGTGCAAGAGCCACTGCTATATACCAGTTACACCACATGTCCCACAGGAAAACACACACACCCACATTAATGTAGTAGTAGTCTTAGGTGTCAGTGTACATACACACTTAGTACAGGAAACTGGAGAAATGAATGGAGAAATGTTAATCTACAACACAGCCAGAAATATGAGAGGGATACTAACCTTTACACTCACAGAACAGTGTCCACAGCATACCAGCATGGTCCCTGCCCTTAAACTCTGAAAGGGCTACGCCTATCTCACATACCTTTTTAAAGCACTGTCCTGGAATCACAGTGAGAACTGCAATCAGTACACAACTGGCTGCATGCAATTAGCAAATGCTGACTAACAATTGTTGCAGAGGCCATCACATGGACATATGCAGATACCTACAAAAGCATGCTGTACTCCCAGTACACACATGCAATACTTTCATTGCACCCTGTGGAGGTAGGGAGAGACAGAAACAGAGAGGGAGAGAGAGAGAGAGAGAGAGAGAGAGAGAGAGAGAGAGAGAGAAAAACATACACAAACAAAACCAGTCATCAACAACCACTCGAAAGCTGACAACTGGCAACTGGAGCAGCAGGACACCAAACCAGATGGCAACACAAGCAGCTGTGACAAACACAGGAAATGTAAAGTAATACTTTAAAAGTCTACATACTGTGAACCCTCCATATGTGCCATTGGTCTGTATCCATATGTATATGAAGATGTGCATAGGGCAGGGGACATACAGCAACTATCAGTGAAGGCTGTACATACATATGTATGTGAGGGCATCTATGTGCACATATCAATGTAGGTTGAATGTAGGTTGTAGTGCAATGTACAAAGTAGGTTTCACAGTTATGTATGGTTAGCAGTATGTTAGTGTGTGTATACAGTTTTGTAAACAAACATGTTGATATACCTATCTATCATATGGATACTTATGTATGTCAATATATGTATGTATATATATATATATATATATATATATATATATATATATATAATATGCATATATGTATACATACATAGAGAGGGATGTAGGAATACATAGACAGATGTAGATATAATATGTACAAACATATATATATGTAATACACACATACAGATATATATATATAATACACACATACAGATATAGATATATGTAGATACATATACATAGACAGACAGATCTGACTATCTACAGATATGACTGTATATGACGATCTCACACTCCCCCTGTCCCACTCCCTCTGTCACTCTCACCCCCTCTCTGTCACACCCCCCCTCTCTCCATATCTATAGCAATATATGTACATTGATATATATATATATGTGTATATGTATACAGATATATATATATATATATATATATATATATATATATATATATATATATATTTAGAGAGAGAGAGAGAGAGATGTATATATATTCTGAGTGAGACACATGGGTACATATGTATTGCAACAGGTACCTGGTGACAAAGGCATGGCGTGAACACCAGTGTCAAAACTGGAGTACCATACCCCATTTCAAATCACCTACATCAGTAACCACCAGATATGTGATTGGCTGCCCACCACTACATGTGTCAGGGGGGAACAGGGTCATAAATGTGTACAATAGTCCCCCCAATGATATTCACAGTGGCACACTATTTCTGGAATACCTGCACATGGTATGCGTCAGCAGACATGGTGTGTCAGCTATGGATATGTAGGTCAGTGTACCCGTCCACACCACACAATGGCTGCCACGGTATGTACCTCACATGACAGCTACACATATGGAGAAGGACACAGTGACATGTACAACACTGTGACAATGCACTCAAACACATTACCAATACACAGTGACTGACAGCACCACAGAGTACACACATACTACCCACATAGAGGTTACCACTCCTGGATTTACATACTTAAGTCACACCCATGACAGATGTCCAACAACCATAGTAACACCTCACACCATCCACAACCTAAATGACTGCTGTGTGTCGTCCGTGACACTGCAGTAGAGAGCACATGGCGGAGGTACAGGTTCCTACCCACAGATAAGACATACCCTGCAATAAACCACACATCATTAAGAAGCAAGACTCCCCATGAGTACATGTCATACATACCCCTGCTGAATGTTAGTCAGATAGGTAATATGCCATATGAGTCACCCTGTGTAACTGTCTGACAGGAGCAGGTACCATCACATCACATGTGTCACAATGGTCAGGGTAGCAGAACAGTATTCTGCTGTAGTCCCAGGGGCAATAGCATATTGTATTGTATTGTATTGTATTGTGTTGTATTGTATTGGTATGTAGAGGTGCCTCCTTCATGGAGTGGAACCACTGCTGCTGTACGCCAGTGTACAGGTACATATCCTGTAGTCAGGCTAGTGTTACATAGCACTTCTATATGTGTGTTTAGCTCCTCTTGGAGTTCATGTAGCATGCAACCGGGGATACCATCAGGTCCCATTCATGTTGTGTTTTCTGCTTTTCTGAGGATGGCTCTCACCTGGACATCTGTGATGACAGGGAGGTTACAGTCAGCTGGGATAAGTATGTCTTAGTTTGGGGGAGAGGGAGGGGGGAAACATGCACTGAACCTGTCTGCCACAATGTTGCCAATATCTGTGGGTTCAGTGAATTATTTGTTGTTGTGTACTAACTATGAGCATATTGGAGGGTTTCTGACCAGGTTGCTAACATAACTGAAGAAGGCCTTGTGGTTATCTGTAGTGTCCCCGTTGATTTCACTCTCAAAGTGGCCCATGGATGTTTGTATGAGAGAAAATAGCTCCTTACTAGTGCTGATCAGACATGCCTTCCCTTTATGGAATTATGCTCTGTCTTGCAGTAGCTTCCATCTTTTGTTATACAATCTGTCTATGGCTGGGGTCCACCAGACAGGATGCTTTCCCTTTGTGGAGAGTGTCTTGGTCTTATATGGGATTGCATGATCCATGCATTCTCGGAAATGTCCGTAGAAATCATTTGTGAAGGGGTCAACATTGTGGGTTGTGTCTTCCACTGGCCCAGTGGGCTTAAAGGATACCATGTCAGTGTTACGAAGTGTAAAGTTTGCATTTGAAATGTTATTCACTGTAGTCATTTGTGCTGGGTGGGATATGTATATCCAGGGCAATTAGTTTGTGGTCAGCTCACAGTAGTTGATGATGTACCCCATACAGTACCTCGATACAAACCCCCAGAGTGAGGAGGTGCTTTGGACCTGAATCAGTGTTCTGACTGCTGGGGTTTGGTAGTATGTCGTATGGAGTGTGCCAGGGACTGTTGCACAGTTGTTGGCTGAGCTCTGCTACCTGGCCATTTACATGTGTATCCACCAATAGACAGATGTTATATATGTGAGATATGTATCACAACAGTCGAGTAGCATGTGTAGTATGTGTGCCAAATTCTGCTGACATATTTTGCTGATATCATGTTATTTCCTTTTTCAGGACCATGGCTCACCAGCGCAATCCAGCGTACTCTGCAGCTGAGGATGAGGAGATACACCAGAGCCTGGTGCGGGATTATGCAATACTCTTTTCCCGCACCAGCCAGAATCAGCAGGAGAGGGCTGCACTGTGGCAAGACCTGGTCCATCGGGTAAATGACATAGGCACGCATAATAGGACATATGAGCAGGTACGACATCACTGCAGTGATTTAATCAGAAATGTCCATCAGCGTGCGTCGGATATCCACCGGCAACAGGTTGCCACAGGTGGTGGGGTGGATACACATCCCCCACTCACCAGACTGGAGGGACTACTCATAAGTGTTGTGGCTCCAGCCCGCCAACAACAACAACAGCAGCAGACCTGCATTATGATGGAGGCTGGAGCCACACAGCAGCAAGACTACGAGCGTGCAGGTAATATGCCATATGTATAGTTGACTGTTGTGTACACTGGTAGTTAATGCATGTGTGAGGTGTGTCCTTGGTTTGTAGCTGTCATCATAGTATTTAATGTGCAAGTGTGATATTCTCAATATCAGCAGCTGACCTGTGAAAGGCGACTGTTGTACTACTGACCTGTATCATACTCAGTAACAATGGCACAGTTGTGCCCACTGACATTAATTTCCTCACTTCTGCAGGTCCCTCCAGTGTAACAGCAATGCAGCCTATCCATGCTGGTGAGTGTGTATTAACAATACCTTTAATAGTCTTGATAGTAATAGTAATATTAGGCTCACTGAGTAGTGCTCTGTGTATGCATGCAGGTGTGTCTGTGTCTGTGCTGATATCTCGCATACTGAGTAGTGTGCAAGTGTGTAACTGTGTGCATGTGTGCACGTGTGTACCTGTGCATGTGCACATGTGCATGTGTGTACCTGTGCATGTGTGCATCACTGGTAACATTGTGTAGACATTGTAAACTGTGTTTCCTGTTTCCCTCCCACAGGTTCTGGTGCTGCTCTGGTGTCATGCAGCAGGGAACCTGAATCAGGTGCCATGGGTACTGATAATGATGACATCTGTGTAATGGCACAGGAAGGTATGCCAGGGTCCATCATTGGTCAGCCAATTGACAGTACACAGCTGTCAACCCCATCAATGCGCACAGTTTTCCTGCCAATACACCCTTTGTCGCCAATGTCTCTAGGTGATGGACAGGATACAGTGGTCATTGACCAGGGTAATGTGGTATCTGTGGCACATGCTTCCCCACACAGCAGCCATGGGCATGGCCCTGAGATGGTACCACACAGACAGATGTCCAGGGGTTCTCGTGGGAGCATCCATGGGCGTACTGCCCCTGTCAGACGTGCCCACAGAGGTCTTAAAACCTCAGCTATGTTTCAGGCTGTCATGCAAGCACAGTCACGTATGGAACAGTACACACCAGACAGGGTCTGAGGGAGCTGACAGCATGTCACACAGCCATGACTGACAGTATGCGTGACATTGCGGCTGCCATCCGTAATTTCACCAATGTCATAGACAGACATTGTGGGGACATATTAGATCGGTTCCACAACTACATGTCCATGAGCCAGGGCGATGGTGGACGGTTGAGGCATCGACGTGGGCGTATGCCAGCAACAGCAGCAGCTGGCAGTTGTCGCGGACGACAACAGGGCCACGGCCACCCCCATAGTGCCAGCAGCAGCCCCAGCAATGCTGGGTCTGTGCTGTCATCAGACCGCCCCAGGAGACCACGTGCACATGGCTCTGGACAGGCCCGACAGGGATCTGTGTCCGGTCAATGAACACCTGCTTCTGATGACAGTACCCAGTCTGGATTGGTACCGGATACAGTCTGTAGCACCCCTGCAAGGCACAGGTACCGTGTCCATGGCCAGAGACACTGATCTGTATGACCTGGCAGGTACAGTCTGTGGCTGTCCACAAACACCAGTATATGGCAGCCATGAGGTGGAACTGTGTGCATCCATACACACATGTGAATTGACAACACCTAGGGCTACCGCATACACGCACACACTGCATCAACATTGCCCCACCTTGTATTACTGTCCCTCACCAACACACATACACATACATGTCAATTGGTGGTATCAGTGGCAGACTCAGGCATACCAAGTTCACACCCTGTGCATATGATGAAACTGTGCCACCTCCTGCAATCTGTAACATCAGTGCAGGTACAGGTTAACATGTTGCTGACGCACAGGATGACTACATAGATGTGTAGTAATAGTATCATGTTGTTAACAGTACTGTGTGCTGATATAATTGTGGGTATATCCCACCATGCCTGATGCAGTAAGGGTATGATTGTCTTGTACTGTTGTCTACACCCGTGGTAAGTACCATAGTGTATCATCTGCACATGTTGGCATACTGGTGGTAAGAATGTCAACAGAAGGCTAAATACAGAGGTAGCACAGGGGATAAGGTAATGAAAGTATTGATATGCAATGATGGACATGTAAACTGCAAGTGGCATGTTGCCCACACTGGACTCTGCAATGCGGATGTTTGAGGATGTTGATATGTATGCAGTACTACACGACTGGTACAGGACACACAGGAGCACCCTAGCACTGCAAGCTCACATCTCATACCATGCTAGACAGCCCCAACACACAAAACTAACTTTCACAGGAGGGAGAGTCCCCATAAATGTCAGGGATACTGTGGTGGCAGGACAGGTAGCATACATCCTACTAAGTATGGAACCACTGAGTGAAGGCTCAGTGTCTGTTATTTGACATGTGTATTACTGCAGGTATGAGCACCTGGGTTTCCATCCAGTTATTGTACATCCTGATGGTACATGGTCTGTACACCTGTGTGCGCTGAGACTGGACCCTAGCCATCTGACCTGTGTATTTCCATGTACATGTGTATAGTGCCTGCATATTTGCACTGTTACATACTGGAAGTGGTACAGCTTGTTTGTTGTACAATGGACTACATGCAGCCCTGCTTACTGTAGCTTTGTTTGCATGCATGTTTGCTTGCAGTTACCCTGGAACACTGATCCCACCTGCAATGCAGAGTTACAGAGCTTCTGTGGACTCCTAGTGACATCTGCATAGCTTACTATATGTATGTCCATGTCTCACTTGACAGAACGTCACTGTTTGTCCTGTTCACATGTACGTTGCCTGTGACACATTGCATATGACTTACCTGGCATTTGTCCACGTGAGCAGTCATATATGCCAGTGCTAACTAATCACAGGCACTACACCCTCACATACTCACCTTCTGTACCTTGTTCCCCATTGGCCCTATGTGCTGTTAATCACCATGGCAATCAGAATACTATGGTAGCATGTGCAAAGGTCACTTGTCAGTCACCTCTATGGTACAGTTGTGGAATATGTGGGTCATGTGGCAATGTCACAGCTGCCACATGTACACAGTCAACCCTCTCCCCTACACATGGACGTACAACACATGTATGAGATGCAACCACATAGCCAAACTGGGGACTAAGCACTCTGAACCCAGTACTGGCATAACCTGACAGGTGGCATGAAATACTACAGTGACTACAATACCAGTCTGATGTAGACCTATACGCACAGCAATCCAAACACGTGAACACACTGGGCCATTCGTGGAGCCTCAGAATAGCATCCTGCCTGAGCAGCAGACACCTCTGCAGCTGGCACACAGGCATACGTTAAGCTGGAACACAGCACGTGCAACACATAGCACACAAATCCTGTGTGCCAAACAGTCACAGCCTGTACGGCTAGACAACACACCTGCTACAGTTGTGTTAGGTACCTTTATTGTCCGGTACAGTGAGGTCCCGCTCACCAGACTGGACAAGGTGAAGGTCACAGTGATATGCCCGTGGGGCACTATGGTCCACCACATAACACAAGCATACAGGTCAGTCAGATGCATGGACACATATGACCCAGTCATTGTCCATGCCACTATGGCTGACCTGTGATGTACCTCCCTGGACTACATGATAGGGAACATGGAAGGGCTCTCTGAGAATGTGGCACAGGCTGGTATGACCCTGACCTTGGTTGGCATCATACCGTCACCAGGAATGCTGATGTATTACTGAATGCTGATGAATTACTGTAGCTACAACACCCTAGCTGAAAGGTTCCTAGCATGTAGTCACTGCATTGCTATGGAACAACTTGTTACCACTCCCACAACAGGTGAAAACATGCAGCACCTGTTCATCATGTATTCACATGTGGCAGGTGTCAGACATGCGAACTATTGAAGGTCACAGGTACATATGTGTATTTGGCACACACACACATCATCTCTGTCCATTGCCATTACTGGTTTAATCGATGTCATGCATTATTGTGAACAACAACCCACACACATGGGCATTCTGTGTGACAAAAACACACATGGCATGTGTGGAATTCAAAGCCATAACTAACTGTGCTATGACAGTAGTGAGAGACGCAGTAGCAGAGCGTGCTATTTGCATTAGTGGGAGATTTGCCCTCTTCTGCTGTACTTGTAGGGTGCTGACATCATCTCTGTGTAGAGATTGGAATATGCAGCAGCTGGTATGTTGTACTGGTTGGCAAAAGGGTCAGTTCTCTGACACATGTAATTGCACACATCCTACTTCTACCCCACCCACTTGCAGGATTCAAACCCCTACCTAACTATGTTATGAAACACAAGACGGACACATTAACAGAGCGTGCTATTCGCATTATTGGGAGGTTTCCCTTCTCCTGCTGTACTTATAGGGTGCTGACATCATCAGTGTTTAGAAAGGGGAATATGCATCCTGTGGTGTGTTCTCCTAGTTGCCAAAAGGGACATTTCCCTCACACAGAATTACACACACACTAATCCCTCTCCACACAAACTGAGCATTTGTAGGATTCAAACCACTCCCTAAGCATGTTATGACACTCGAGACGGACTCATTAGCAGAGTGCGCTATTTGCATTTCTGGGAAGTTTTCCTTCTCCTGCTATACTTATAGGGTGCTGACATCATCAGTGTTTAGAAAGAGGAATGTGAATCCTGTAGTGTGTTCTCCTAGTTGCCAAAAAGGACATTTTTGTTATACAGAATTGTACACACACACTAACCCCCCTCCATACACACTGAGCATTTGCAGAATTCAAACCCCTACCTAAGTATGTTATGACATTCGAGACAGACGCATTAGCGGCGCGTGCTATTCACATTACTGGGAAGTTTCTCTTCTCCTGCTGTACTGTACCTTTTTTCTGCATTTTCGACTTTTTAAGCCTTTTGACTACTATTTCTGCCTG